>NC_136059.1:1453688282-1453963282 GCF_964261635.1 Lissotriton helveticus | reverse complement strand
TTTCTTCCAAGTTTATTATGCCAATACCTTTTTTGTGTAAAAATCATGTTTTATATTTTAGATCTGGGTTTATGTTGTTATCATAAACCTTATTGCAATTTCTAAGATCTAAGGTTTTGTTTGATGGGTAGGCCAGATCCGGGTCTCGTACTCACTCTGTGACAGTGCCCAGGCTTCACGTCACTGATGAGAGCCAGCAAAGCTAAAAATGTTATAGTGTTTCTTGTGTTCCTGCTGGAGGAGCAACTAGTTAGTTAATCCTGGTGGACTGTTCCAATAGGAGCAGGGCCAAGCCTGTTTTGCATATAGTCAATCTCTGTTGAGAGCACCATAGGGTGCAAAAAACCAGACTGCAATGTGGATGCTAGGAAACAGAAAGGTGTACGCTGCTTTGGTCCAAGTGGATTCAAGCGCATTAACTTTATATTAAGCCAGGTGAGTGGGAGTGATGATATGCCTCCATCACTGTCCACAGCATGCCAGGACGTCTGGCCAAATGCACTATCAAGCATTGTGTGCACATGGGGCAAGGGGAAAAGGAAGAGACCGCACACCTGGCTTTTAATCTTGCAGTCTACGTGCCACTTTCTAGAATTAGGACCGCTACAACTTTAATTCATATACACACAGGATAATTAATTCAAGTTATTTATGTATACTTTTACTTCCTTCTCCTGCTACCATGTGCAGACTTCTCAGAACATTACCTTACCTATCTAGAATTTTGTACATTTGTTTTTTATCTTTATAGAAGATTAAGGGGCAGATGTATCATTGTTCCCTTTTGCGATTTCTAAATAGCGATTTTTAAGGAATCGCTATTTAGAAATCTCAAAATGGAATGTATGTAAAAAACCGCTATTTTTTTGCGATTTCTTAGTCTTCCTTATTTGCGAATTCGCACTTTGCGAATTCGCAAATAAGGAATAATTTCCCATGCATTCCTATGGGCCAGGAGGCCCATAGGAATGATTGTGCATTATTTTTTAATTTGAGAATCACATTTTGCGAATTCGCAATTAAGGAATAATTTCAAGGGTGCAGGTGTGTCTCAAAGGCACCCTGCTGCACCCCTGAAATTTACATGTGTGTGCATATGGTGCACATACATGCCCTATGGGCATGTATGCGCGTCACATGCCACCTTCACAAATGCCAAATAGGGCATTTTCAAATTAAATCGCAAATTATCACCAACTACAAGTTAGTGGTAATTTGCGATTTCTAACCCCAAAATCGCAATTTTTAAGAGCCTCATACATCGCATTTAAGAAATCACAAAATTTGCGATTCCTTAAATGCTTAAGCAAAATAAGGAATCGCAAATTTTTACGATTCCTTATTTTGCGAGTTTTACATACATTTCAAATAATGCAAAAAAGCCGTTTGCGACTCGCAACGGCCGAAATTCGCAGAATTTCGGCCTTTGCGATTCGCAAAAGGCTTGATACACCTGCCCCAAAATGTAGCACATTCAAGAACATTGAAACATCTTTAGTCATCAGCATTCAAGCATCCAGTGTCTAGATGATTTTCTTTCAGTGAATAACCTTAACTACTATGCTAAGCCAGCTTGATTCTTCTGCTGTACTTTATATACAGTGAGCCCATTGTCAGACAGAGTCCAAACCCTGTTGTGTAACTGAGTCTCTACTGACAGGTTGCAGTCTATCAGTTAACCGGTCTTTAACTATGCATTATTCAGCTAGTTTTTTGTTAGTTGGCATGCATGCTTATTAAGACTCTACTAACTATATCGGGTTTCTTCTCTTGTTTACTCTTTTCTGCAGATTCAAAGGTAACTGCTCCTGGGGGCAAGTGAACCAACAATCCTGACAGGCAGAGAACTGTGGAAATCCCTGTCAAACTACAGCGGAGATCCACCACCCAGCAACGGCAAACCTGTCAGGCAAGTTCGAGATCCCGATCGGTTGCACAGCAAGTCATTACCTGCATGAGTGGGGTTTAAATAGTTATGGGTTTCAAAATGGCTGCTGATATGAAAACCTCTCGCATGGCAGCAGCTCCATTGTATTGTATGCAACTACAGCTTGCTCGAGTCCTTGTGATGGTTGATACAGTTCTTTGACTAGAGCCAATGCTCCTGATGAGTAAGCAACCACAACTAATCCCTGAAGGTTGACGTGAGGAGCAAACCAAATGGCAATCAGCCACCATCTCCGTGTAGTATGTAAGTTAATATATATTTCTTGATTTAGTTAATGTATCTTTAAGGAATGTTGTTTCTAATGTTCTAGATGACATACTGTGTTCTAGAAGTGTTTGGTGCACATGATGACATTCTCTCCTTAGACCACGAATGTATCAGTCGTGGGTCCTTCATTATAAATAAATCTTAAATTTATAATTTATTTAAGTTTCCTGGAATTCTCTTACTGCTGGTCTTCGTTTCCGGAGAAACCTTACTGCTGGTCTTCGTTTCCGGAGAAACCTTACTGCTGGTCTTCGTTTCCTGAGAAACCTTACTACACTCCGTGACCTCCATGCACTCACTCCGTAAGTCCCATTGGCTATCAGAACATCGTTTCAGGGAATTCCATTTGGAATTTCCACTAGTGGACATGACAGCAGCCGTGAGTAATTGCCATCAGTTGAGATTAGTTGAAGCATTCTACTCCTCCCTTTTTTTTGTTTATTTCTATGTAATGTGTCTTTAGTGCAGCGGGTATGCAGAGAAACGGGTACCATTCACATTCAGCACATAGTGATGCTTGGGGGGCATTATTTGGGCATACTTGGCCCTCTACAGCATATATTAATTCTTTCAACATGTTATACAACCAATAAACAAGTGATCAGTTTCAGAATGCGTGTATGGCACCCTTCCTAAAGGAGTGGCAGCAGGAGTTTTATTTGACATCCCAACTCTAATTTTATGCATGTGGTTGAAGGTTTCAAAAACAATCCAATTATGATGTACTTCCTATTTATAATAAATCTTAGTCAGAAATACTCCGTTGGTTCTTCACAGTTACCCATATCAGAATGGGTGCACTGCCAAGTCAGAGGGCGGAGTTAACTTTCCAGATTTCCCAGTCTATCATAAGGCATTTCTGCTGCGACAGGCTTCCCTCTGGTTGCAAGACCCAACTTCCCCTTGCCCTTTATGGGCTAAACTTGAGCGTCTCTTCCTTTCCCCTTTCTCCCTCGCTGAGTATCTTTCCTTCTTACGCTAGCCCTCCTCTCTTCCTACTCCCATTCACAAATTCACTGTTAAACTGCTTCACTCCTCCTCTCCTGATCCTCCCATGACTATTGCTGAGTTTCTTGCTTCCACTATTTGGCACAACACTTCCCTCTTGATACGTGGTAGGCCCTTTTACTGGAAGTCTTGGCGGCACAGAGGGCTAATCTGGGTTTCCCAACTGCTCTCACTTTCAACTTTTACACCATTCCCTACTCTTCGCACCACTTATGGCTTGCCTGTTTCTTTTACTCACAAATATCTTCTTCTTAAAGAGGCTACAATGATAACTTACACCTGTCTCTTGCATGCACCTCCCCCTACTTCTTCTCCTACCCGTGCCACATTACTCCATTCTTTCCTGTGCACCACTCCCAAAGCTTCCTTCATTTACAAATACCTTCACACTAAAGACTCTATTAGACCCAAATCTAAGGTGGAGGAATGCTGGGAACAAGATTTTGGTACATCCTGGCCCATCTCTTTATGGGATGAGATTTGGAATAAGATTCGCAAATCCTCTAGAGCAGCCACCTTGACACAAACCCTGTTCTTCATGTACAATAGGCTTCTTTTCACGCCTTTCGATCTTCATAAGCGCTTTTCTACCACTCCACACATTTGCTGGTCTTGTTCCTCTCCGCAGACGACTTTGTTTCATATGTTATTCTTATGTAAATCTGTTCATGACTACTGGTTGCAGGTTTGGGCCCAAATTAATGTAATGTTTCATACTTGCATTCCTTTCTCCTATACCAATGTTTTTTTAGGAAGTCTCTCTCCTTGCTGGGAGAATGCTGATCTTAATACTCGGATTATTGATTTATTATTAGCGGTTGCGTTTCAGCAAATCACAGTCAACTGGAAGACTTTTTCTAACATTTCTTTTAAAGCATGGTGGTATAATGTTTGCCATAATCATAGATTGGATACTGCTTTTGTTTTTCCTGCTCACATGGCAGCAAAACGCACAGACTTATGGCTCCCTGTTACGCTTTATCTTGATGTTTGTGCTAAACGTTCGTTTCCTCCACAGCCCTCGCAGCAGGAAGTTCTTAAGCCTCCTTGAATGCCCCTCGCATTCCGTTTCTTTTACAACATCAACTGTATGTACTTCCTTTTATATAATTTTATCTCTATACCCGTGGTTTTATTCTCTTTAGTCTTGACACTTATGATTAGCTTGCATTTTGTTTATAATTGTACTATGCCCATTGTTTACTGAATTGCTTGTATTTTCTATTTTCTATTGTACTCTGTATTGACACCTTGTCCCTCTCTTCTTCCCTGAAATAAAATTCTTTCTGAACTTAAAAAAAGAATGGGTGCACTGCAAAATAACTTGCACTGAAAAGGACTTGTACTGAAATGGTACCACTGTTTCAGCAAAAAGATGTTATTTATTTATTGGGTATGTTGGTGAAAAAAAAAAGATGAGATTTTAGAGTTTGGCAGATGGGTTACTCTGTTACAAGTGTGACAGATATCCCATCTGCCTTATTACAAGTGTATTATATCCTATGGCACTTGTAATAAGTAGGACAGGATATCCGTCACGTTTGTGATGAAATTACCTGTCAACAAAATTCTAAAGCATGCTATTAGTGTTTATTGTTAATGTTTGAGAGATTTTTTATTAAAATTCAATAATAACAACAAAGTAGGTAATCAATAAGAATGAAAGACAATGAAATAAACTTAGGGCGCGATTCACAAATCCCTGGCTTTATCTAGTACTCTCCGGCTCGGGCTGTAATCTCCGCACCTGGGGAGCAATCTCTGGCTCGGGCCAGATGAAGTGAAATCAATGGGCCGGAACGCAATTTTTACAAATAGGAACATTAGGAACGTGTGATAAATAGCAGAGGAGGTCATGAAAATCAGTTTGGGCAGGGAAAAGGGTGTGACCAGGCACTGCATCACATCCCAGAAAAGTTTGCTCCTTTGCATCATGCTACATGTAGTCCACAATGTGCACTCCCCTCAGTGTTGCCTGTAGTGTTACACCAAACTTTGCTGTGAGGGGAGCACATCAACTCATCAGAATGAAGCTCAGAAGAACAAATGGAGTGTTACAAAATAACTTAGAATTTAGAAGGAACTCTGAACCTGGAGTCACTGACTGACTGCTGGTACCTCCAGGAGTGGGCCTGAACCTCAGTGGTTTTGATTTCTAGACTGGCCTGAACCTCAGTGGTTTTGATTTTTAGAGATCTGTGTTGCAAGCTCCCACCAATATACCTTACCTTTTTAACTGAAAGATGGTTGGTGATGGCAAGGAATTATGCAGTTTGAATATTGGCAACAAAAACTGAAAAGTGTTGGGTGAAGCGCTTACGTTAATCTCAGCCACTCTGGTTCCTTGTTTTTCCATGCAGAAGGCAGCTGGCCTGCCATTTCGGAATGGGCTGTTACAATTGGGGTAATGTTAAGTTTAAAGTGGAAAAGTAGAAAAGTAGAAAGAAATGATCGATGTAATGAGAAATTACCAGTGGCTCAGAATAAGTCAAACATTCCAGCCATCACTTTTTTTTCTTAATTCGAGCACTGACAGTGTTAGGTGCCAGAAACAATGTGAGGCGGTTCTTAGACCTGTCATCCTAAGGGTGGTCTTTCCCCAGACGTTTGGCTTTTTTGCCTTCACATTTTACTGATTATTTCTGTTCGCCTTAGGACTCTGAGCACTTTACCACGGCTAACCAGTGTTATAATACTTTTGCTTCTCCCCTAAACATGTTGACAATGGTCTATACCTGATTGGCATATTTGATGTACTGGTAAGCCCCTTGTAAAGTATTATACCATATACCCGGGGCTGTACTTCAAATGCTACCAGGGGGCCTGCAGCACTAATTGTGCCACCCACAGAAGGAGCCTTTCAAACCTGTCTCAGGCCTGCTACTACAGTGTCTGTGTGTGCAAGGTACTGCCACTTTTTCTTGACATTTAAAAATACTGGCCTTTTATAGCATATGACACAGACTAAGGTAGGCCCTAAGAAACCCTATGGGCAGAGTGTCATGTAAGTAATAGATAGGCCATGTACTTCTATGTTTGCCATGTCCTGGTAGTGACAAACAGCCAATTTCCTTTTTCACTACTGTTGGGCCTACCCCTCTCATAGGCCAGCATTGGAAATTCCTTAATTCACTTTTGAGCTTAATTCATGATTAGTGAGGAGTAGCTTTTTCATGTTTCATATCTTTGGAATGGTAATGATAATTCCTCCTTACTGGTGGAGGTGGACTTAACATTACTGTTTTAGAAATGGCACTTTTAGCAAGTGGATATTTCTCTGCACTTACTGCTCTATGGCCAGATGTAGGAGCCAAAATACCGGTCGGTAACGGCCGATTTCGGCCGTTACCGACTGGTATTTAGAAATTGGCATGTAGGGGCCTTTATTTTACAGAATCTGTAAATTTACAGATTCGGTAAATTTACCGATTCTGTAAAATACCGAATCAGTAATTTTACCGATTCGGTAAATCCAAATGTAGATGGGACTCTTCTGAGTCCCAAAGGCCTTTCAGATTCGGTATTTTACCACCCAATTCAATTGGGTGGTAAAATACCGAATCCAGGTGTGCATGCACATGTGTGCATGCACACCTATGCCATGTGACAGACAGACATGCCCTTAGGGCATGTCTGTGTGCCACATGGCACACATGCCTGTATTTGGGGTGCTAGAGGGGTGTCAAAGTGACACCCCCTGCACCCTGGCAGGAATCGGTATTTACCGATTCAGTAATTACCGAATCGGTATTTCCCATTGATTCCTATGGGCTTCACAGCCCATAGGAATCAATAGGAAATACCGATTCGGTATTTACCGAATCGGTAAATACCGAATATTAACGATTCGGTATTTCAATTTCTAGAAATACCTACATCTCCCCCCTTCATATTTACCGATTCATAAATACCGAATCGGTAAAATTCGGTATTTATGAATCGGTAAATACGAATTACCTACATCTAGCCCTTAGTTCCTGACAGCCTGTCTCCAATACAAGCCTGGGGTGGGTGATAGCTACACTTTGTGCATTCTTTCTAGACAGCCATAAATACAGGAGGCTGGGGCACGTCTTCATACTGATCACTCATCTGCATTCATCTGTATTCTGAAGGGTCTTTCTGGGCAGGTGGGAATGCGAGGGGCTGACACTTACACTTCATTAGGTAGTGTCCTGTCCACACACGAAGCACTGATTTACGCCACACTGATAGCCTGGCAGAAAGGACTGGGTTGAAAGGTATCCTTGTGCACTTCAGAGAGCTGCTTTGAAGTCACCCCAACTTCAAAGGCCCATTTGGGTATATGTACTGGGTCTCTGCCCCCCTAAATCAGACACTTCGGGATCTTGAAATGAACCTCTGTCAGAAAGACTGCTGTGCTGCTTAAAGGACTCAACTGGACTGCTTTTCTGGAGTGACTGCGTTTTGCTTGTTGCCCTGCTGCCTTCTGCTCCCTGACTCTGCTGAAGGAGAGCTGGGCTGTGCCTTCTCACCAGGTGCTCTCCAAGAGCTTGCTGGCTTGCCTCCTGATTTCTGAAGTCTCAAGGACACAAAAGACTTTCTACCCTTGCCTAAGATGCCCTCTATACGTACAGGGCCTCAGTTATGGGTTCTGCAGCTGTTTTACTTCAAAACGGACATATCATCACCTTTGTACCGATCGGAACCGACACATTGCCCTTCGATGCAGAGGCTAATCAGCGACAGTGGTTACGCAGCCTGTGCAGCCCAACGACGATGCATTGCCTTCCCCTCATCGGCGTTCTGCAATGACACAGTGACCCAACTGCATGGAAAAGGTTGGTGCATCGTACCCTCAGTGTGGACGCTTTGCTCCATCCAAGGTACTTTCTCAGCGGACCCTGCGTGGGTCCTGTAGCAGGCCTGCCCTCCATTGCGGTTGGCCTGAACTTTGGATTTGCACTGGTCCCTCGCAACCTCAAGTAACCTTTTGACCGCTAGTGAACTCTATGCACAGTTTTTTCATTTAGTCTTTAAAAATTCATATCTCAACATCTACTGATTGGATTTTTGTCATGTTGGTCTTCTTGTGGTCAATTAATTATCCTCTAGTTTTCTAAGCCTGTGTGGGGTATTTTTTGTGATGTATTCACTGTGTTACGGTGTGAGTTTGTGGTGCACAAATACTTTACACATTGCCTTGTTAGAGCCTGACTGCTCTGTTCCAAGCTATCAGAGGGTAAGCACAAATGATCTTTTACTGTGTATCTATCTTACCCTGATTAAAGTGGTGGTCCCTGCCTCGCCAGGGTGCATGCCTTGGTCAACCAGGAATCCCATTTCTAACATTAGTGGTCAGCGGTGAGGATGGGACTTATGTTTGTTCAATACCACATAAGAACCCATTGTTCACAACAACCCTATACCTAAACAAATTCGAGCCTTTTTCTATTCTCCTCTACCCATCTTTCGATGTTTCCAGTCTTTTTGCTTGAGTTTCATTTTTCCTGCAATGTCTGTGCTCCTGCCTGTCAATATGGAATTTGATTTGGCCAATCTTGAGGCATAAACAGTGGCCCAGCTCAAGGGGTTCTGCCAGGATAGAGGGGTGGTCCATAAGGGAAGTGCCAGGAAGGAAGATCTTTTAAAAGCCTTAAGAGCATGGGCATCAGCCCACCCAAAAGGAGAAATGGATGAGGAGGAGGGATCTGTGTCTGAGGAAGGATCAGAGTGCCACCTGACAAGGAGTCGTATCATGCAGTCCACAGAGGGGGGAGCAATTTTCTCCCAGGACTGGCAGTCCACTCTAGGCAAGGCAGGAGTGTGTGCTCAAAGAGCCTGTCCCCAGAGGAGCTGGCAGACAGGAGGGAGGAGAGAAAACTAAAGCAGGAGTTTGCCAATTTGGAGAAGGACAAGGAACAAACTCTTGCCCTTGCTTAGCTAGAGTAGGAACACGCTCTAGAAGAGAAGAGGGTAGCCAAGGAAGAAAGGAAGATGGCCCATGAGCCTAGCCCCAGAGAGCTGGATATTAGAGCCCTCCAAGTGGGGTCCAGCAACAGCAATATTGGTGGCAGCATACCTATAGTATCTTCACATGAGTTTAGGTTACATATCTCAAAAGATATGGTGCAAAGATTTGTGGTAGGGGATGACATAATTAAATGGTTGGCAGAATATGGAATGGCTTTGAAAGTGCATAGGGTCCCAGAGGTGTTCTGGGGGGGTGGAAGGGTAGTCTTTGGTGGTACATGCCCATGTTGGGGAGGGACACACTACTTACCTTAGAGGTGGGGTACATGACCAACTACACTGCCATGAAGACCATTTTAGTCAGTGAGTTTGGGTTTACCCCTGAGAAGTACAAGTTTCCTCCTGAGTGGGCCAGTCCCAAACTCTCTACCCAAACATGGCTGAAGGTTTCAGACTTTGCTGGTAAGGCACTGATGGGCTGGGTGAGAGGCAGCAAAATTAATGATTATGAAAGGTTGTACAACTTATTTTTGAAGGAGCACTTTCTTGATACTTGTTTTCCAGAGCTGCATCAACACCTGGTTGCTAGCAAACTTTCTGACTCCAGGAAGCTTACTGAGGAGGCTGAGCTCTGGTCAGAACCAGAGTGTCCAAAAATGTATCTAGGGGACTCCCAAAAGGGTGGTCAGGGTTCCCACCAAAAGAAGAAGGGGGGAGAAAAAGACTGAGTTCTCTAAAGGCCCCAAAAACAACTCACAGGGGAAAGAGTCTGGTTCACATTCCCAATCTGGCCACGAGAAGATAACTTACCCTGACAAAGATCAGCAGCCCAAGTCCATCAAGTGCTATGAGTGCTACAAGTGTAGACACTACAAGGAGGATCCCAAGTGTCCCAAAAGAGCACCACCTCCCACTGGAGGAATGATTCAAGGGGTGGCTAGTGTATTGCTGGGGGTGGAGTTGCACCCAGTTAATGTGGGGAGTTGGCAGGGGTTACCCTGGTGTCCCTAGGTGATAGTGAGATGGTTCCTAAGATCCATGTGCCCTAAAATACTACAAAGTATAGGCAACTGGTTATAATCAATGGGCAAGGTGAGGGGGCTCTGAGGGATACAGGTGCCAGTATGACTATGGTATGGAATCAGCTAGTTTCCCCATAGCAGGTAAATACTAATTCATTCCACCAGGTAGTAGTGGAAGACAACAGAGAGAGTCACTATTCAGTGGCCCTTGTTCCATTTGAGTGGGTGGGGGATTCAGGTCTTCTGTAAGTTGCAGTGAATCCTGCCATGCCTGTGGACTGCTTGTTAGGTAATGACCTGGAGCACACTACCTGGAATGAAGTGGAGCTCAAGGCTCATGTGGAGATGCTAGGGTTACCTGAGTGGATCTGTACCACGACAAGGCTCATGGCAGCCCAGGATGTGAGTCAAGAAGGGTTTGGGCCTGGAACAATGGCCCAGCCAGCTGCTAGGAAGAGGAAAGGCAGAGGGCATGGTAAACCAGGCTGGAATGTACTTACAGTGAGATGGATGGGACACCTACGGTAGCCACCCTTCCTTTGGTGACCTGCCTGAGCTTACTAGATGGCATGTGGAAGGAGGACCGACCAAGGAGGAGTTCTGCAGGGCACAAAGGGAGTGCCCAACCCTTGTGGGCATGAGGCAACAGGCTGAATCTCAAGCAGCAGGTGATGCCTCTGGTATTCACTACATTTATTGGGAGGACAGCCTCCTGTACAGAGAGCCTAAGGCTCCTGGAAATGGGACATCAAGGGCCCTGGTGATCCCCTAATGCTGCAGGGTCTTCCTACTGTAGCTGGCTCATGACATTCCCCAGACAGGATGCCTATACCAAGACAAGACCTTTGCACGGCTTGTCCCCCATTTCTATTGGACTAGGATCAAGAATCCCTCAGATGCATTCTGTAGGACTTGTGTGACCTGCCAGGCCAGCGGAAGAGACAGGGCAGAGGCTTAAAGCCCCCACATAATCCGTTAGTTGTTGTTAGCGCCCACTTTGAGAGGGTGGGCATCAACATTGTAGGGACTAGGGATCCCCAGACGGTCTCAGGAAACAGTTTCATCCTGGTTCTGGTGGATCATGCCACTAGGTATCCAGAGGCAATCCCTCAGAGGACTACTATTGCGCACAAAGTGGCAAAGGCCCTGATGGCGACTTTTACCCAAGTGGTTTTACCCAAAGAAGTAGGTCCGACAGGGGCACAAACTTCATGTCTGCGTATATGAAGTCAATGTTGAAGGAGTGTGGGGTAACGTACATGTTCTCCACCCCTTACCATCCAACAAGACCCTGAAAGGCAAGATCAGAGGCCCGCCTGAGGCCTTGAGGAAAAAGTGGAATATTCTCTTACTATGCCTAATGTTTGATTATAGAGAGGTGCCACAGAGAGGAGTGGGTGTCAGCCCCTTTGAACTGTTATATGGCCACCCAGTAAGAGGACCTCTGAGTATGGTGAAAGAAGAGCGGGACTAAGCTCCCAAGGTAGTTCCCCAGGATATATTGAGCTACATGTGGCCTTCAGAAGTCAGATGGTTAAGTTATGAAAGCCAGCTTCCAGTAACCTTGAAGCCAGCCAGGAAGTCATGAAGGAACAGTATGACAAAAAATCTACCACTGTGGAATTTCAACCTGGTCAGAAAGTGTGGGCGATGGAGTCGGAAAAGCCTAGAACCCTCCAGGATGCTGGAATGTGCCTTTTGAGGTGATTGAAAAAAAGGGTGAGGCCACATACTTGGTGGACCTCAATACTCCTAGCAAACCCACAGGTTGTTGCATGAAAATCATCTCAAACCACACTGTGTGAGGTCTGAGCTAACCATGCTGTTGGTTACTGATGGGGAAGATGAAGAGGAGAGTGAACCTCTCCCTGACTGCTTGTACTCCGAGGAGAAGGATGGGTCTATGGAAGGAGTCATCCTTTCCCCCATTCTATCTCCTGAACAACAGAGAGACTGCGACCACTCTTCTCTGTTCTCCATTATCCCTAGGACTACCCACATGTACCCACCTGTGTAACCATAATGTGGATACAGGGGGCAACCTCCCTGTTAAGAATATATCTTAAAGTTTGTCAGATAAGGTGAAGTCGAGCATTAAGGCTGAAGTGTCCTACATGCTGGAGTTGGGGGTGATAGAACCCTCCAGTAGCCCCTAGTTCAGTCCGGTGGGTCTCGTACCAAAATCTGCCCCACAGGGCACCACCCCTGAATTGAGGTTGTGTGTGGATTACAGAGAGCTAAATTCTGTGATAAAGACTGATGCTCACCCCATCATTCAGGCTGATGAGCTGATTGATTGTTAGAGGCTGGAAGGAGACTCCAGTCCCTCCCCATAACCTACAATGCTCATTCTGTCATCTGAGAGGGAGGTGTGAAAGGAGAGACAAGTTGTACTCCCCATACCCTAGTATGCACATCCATCATCTAAGATAAAGTGGTGCAAAAGGAGAGGCCAGTCTTTCCCCACACCCTACTACGCACGCTGGTCAACTGAGACAGAAGCCAGAAAAGGAGAGGCCAGACCCACCCTAGACCCTACTAAGCACATCTGTCACCCGAGAGAGAGGTGTGAAAGGAGAGGCCATTCCCTCCCCACACCCAACAGACCAGGCTCTTCAGCACCCCCATGTGTAGCAGGGGGTCCCATGTACATATGGTAATTAAGTATTACTTCATGTAAAAAAAACCTCAAAGTTCACTAAAACCTAAGATTAAAGTAATGTTATAGTTAGGAGTGATTAAAAAATATGGTTTTGTTTTGACAAAAAAACCTTAGAAATTCACTGAAAAAACTAAAGGTTGAGGTAACATTAGTGTTAGGTGAAATTGTCAGTGACAACATTAACATTTTGTAAAAAAAACCCATAGAAATTCACCAGTTATAGTTAGCAGTGCTAACTATAATTTGCGTCGCCCCCCATGCACTGCTTATGACTTCACATATATTATCACTCATGCCATGTTCTATGATATAATTTATGGCATCACTAATGACATTTCAAATGACATAATTGATGACATCACTCCATGGCTCCACATGACTCCATAGATATGTTTTCTGAGCTGATTTAAAAATGTTACAATCTCAAGGAAGAAAGGGGCAGGGTAGGGAGCTGACTGGTCCTTTCCAATTGAAATACAATCAACTACTTTACAAGATCCGCCAAAGAAAAGCTGTAGTGGTTTGGCAGGTGGACAAAGGCTGTAATATTGTCCAGCGGCAACTGCATAGGTATATGCAAAAAGCATTGGGCCAGTTGGGAGATACTCAGTGCTACTGCAAAGTTGATAAAGGTGTGGCTCAGAGTATAAAGATTAGTTATCATGCAGATTTGGCTCAGTGGAGAAGGGTAGGGCCCATTACACAAGAGAAATACCCATTTTTGAATACAGATTCTATTATTTTGCCCATCTTATACCTATTACCAAAGGTTCATAAAAATCAGACCACACCACCGGGCTGGCCAATTGTTTCAGCTATAGGTGGCCTGTTTGAGAGCACATCTAAATATATATATATATATATATATATTTCTACAGGATTATAGCAAGAGCTTGTCCTCTTCTGCGCAGGACATGCGATTTTTCTAAAGAAGGTTTATGATAACAATTGGGAAAATAGCTATCGTTTATTGACTATTGATGCGTTTTCCTTGTAAACGAGCATCTCCCATGAAGATGGGATGAGCAGTTGAACATTTACTCAGCTCTAGGCCAATAACATTGATTGAGCACAGTTCAATGATGCTTACAATGATTATCCGGTGCTAGCACAAATATATATTCCTGTTTGGTTATGAGATCTATAAGCAGTTGAGGGGGATGGCCATGGGCACTTGCTTCGCCCCAGTTATGCAAATTTGCATATGGTCTGGTGAGAGAAGCAGGATGCTGGTCCAAGAGTTCATACAGGAGTGGGATGACAATGTGATTTTTTAGTCAGGCTATATTGACGATTTGTTTATCATATGGCGAGGCACCAAAACTGTAGCTCAGGATTTTGTAGATAAGCTCCACATCAACAAGCTTAATCTGCATTTTACGTCACATATTTGCCAAAGGGAAGTGCAATTTTTAGATCTTTAAGTGTATATTAAGCAGGGCAAGTTACACGCTAAAACTTAAATGAAATCCAGTGAGGGCAATACAGTGCTGCATGCCCTCAGTTTTCATCCCGACAAACTGAAGTTTAGCATTCCGTATGCGGAGAATCTTCACATGCGTAGAAATTGTAATAGTAACATGCAATTGAATCAGGTCCAACATGAGCTAGCTGGCAGATTCTGTGCTTGAGGGTATAGTCAGGAGATATTGGATGGGACCTGAATAAGAGCAAATTGCAAGACTAGAGAACAACTGCTCTTTTCTGAAACGAGTAGGGCTGTCCAAAGTGAACAAGGGATGTACTTGTTTACAGGCTTTAGTACCAAACATCAGGAACTTAGGCAGATTTTTCGAAATCATTGGCATCTTGTTCAAAGTGAACCTGTGATAGGATTTGATTTTCCGGATAGGCCCCTTATTGCATTGCACAGAGCTAAATCCACGAGGGAACAGCTGGTAGTGAGTAGTCAGAGATGCAAAGACAGGAGACTTGGCTCTGTGAGAGTGAAGGCCTTGAGAAATGCCATAGACGCAAGGCCTGTATACATGGGCTCAATACCACTCAGGGTTGCTTGCCTTTTTTTGACAAACCTCAAATGATTAGGAAATAGTTGCATTGCAGGAGTGAATTTGCTGTCTATGCTCTGAAATGTATATGTTCAAATAAGTATATAGGCAGCACTATTCTTAAAGTACACCTCTGCATTTTGCAACACTTTAGAGCCATTAAAAACAAAGATCAGTTTTACCCTGTAGCACACCATTTTGAAGAGGTCCATGAGAGCAGGATAGAGGATCTTTCGTATTTTGTTCTGGATTCAGTCCCCAGTAGGATCAGAGGGGGTAACAGAGAGCACTGTCTTCGACAGCTTGAATCCAGGGACGAAAGCTCCAGCAGGTATTAATATTGAATATGATTTATTTGTATATCTTTGATGGATTTAATAGGTGTAGTGTAGTAACTCGGCCTAACCCATGTAGGAATGTTAGAAGTGCGTATTAATTATGTGAGGATTGATTGCATCACCAACAACACTTGAGCACTTTATATTGTTGCTTTTTTTAAACAAAGTAATTTTTAAACTTTTAATGCTTTGGGGTAAGAGCCATTAGTGTATTTTATGGTGGGGAGCTTTGATATTTTTAGCTCCCTTAGAACGTGCACCAGGGGGTGGAGCAAGCCCACCGGAGCACATTATTAGTTGTAAGGGGAAGCCATGATTGTGAACATAGGCATGTGTAGAGTTTGCCCATTAGGGCTGAGCCCCAGTGAATAAGATGGGGGTGGGGTTTTGAGGCAGCCCTCATCTTTTCTGTCATGTAATTCTTGAATTTTATATTTTGAATTTTAGATTCTGGATTTGAGTGGTTAAGGATTTTTGATGTTTACATGACTTTTTTGCACTTTAAGGATTATTATGTTTTAAATATTTGGGGTTTGTGATAGCAGTTATATGGTTTTATTATTAATGAATTTGAATACTAGCTTGCTCAATGAAAAATGAATTGTCAAATATACAGTATATATCTTGGGCAGATGCGAGATTCACGAGGATTGTGAATCCCTGAGATGCATTATGTTTTAATATTTTGCACGTCTCTTTAAAAAAACGTTAAATTAAGGAGTGTTTGAAAAAACATGGGGTATCAAAGAGTTAAAAAGGTGACTGTTGAGTGTTCTGAGAAAGGCCGCTTGGATGGCTGAAACGGGTCACCAGAGCTTGCGATGATAAATGAACACCTCTAGTGAACCCGAGCGTGCTGTAGCCTGTTTTGTTATTGTGAACGGGATATATATATAGACGTAGGTCTGTTATTTATGTCTATCAAAGGTCACATGACAGCTGTGATTTTCATTGGTGGTGATTTGTTTAAATACCTGTTTGGAACTATCCACTTTTATCTGGTGAGCAAGGCCACTGGGTTCGCCGAAACGCGTCAGATTGAGACCCTCACGATTCACTTGTTAAATCAATAAAGAATTCTGCAAGACGAAGTCCTGTTTGGAGTGTCCGTTTCTCCCTTGGGGTACTGCCTGGTATCCTGCTGGAAGCGTTTGTTTGATATATATATATATATATATATATATATATATATATATATATATATATATATATTTCTCTCACCAAACACAGCGGCCGCTGTGTCAATGCACTCCAAACCAGTTCCTCTCGGACAAATTTCAAACGAGATGGCGTGAGTGTTCAAATGTGGTTTATTCCTTCATTTCAATTCCAGCATATATGGAAAACATGGAACCAAAAACCCAACGCGTTTCGGCGATTTAGTCTCGCCTTGCTCACGGGTAACTTGTATACAAAAATGAAGCTTTTAAATAAAGTTTAAAGTGCACATGTGATAAGTGAAACGATATAGACAAAGGACTAGTGGCTTGTGAACGTGGCGGCCATCTTAGGCTAGTCTTTACACTTTTAGTAGTAGGGGTGGATTTATAGAGCGCTCCCATTACATAGGAATATATAATATAAATATACAATCATGTTTAGATTTACTCACATAATTACAATTTGTTAGTAAATTCAACCCCCATTATCCACATATTTATCAAAGTCAAGTGACTGACAGCCAAAGCTCCATGGTTATAGCGTATTCATATCATACCTAACTATGGTTCATACCTGACATGCCCAATCTGAATATTGTTGTCATATTCAAATCGTCATGAGGGGTCCATATAGCTACATGTCGTCTAGTGACCCTGGTTAATCAGCGCATTCTGACCACGTGGTCATAGCATTCCATCACATATCAAAATAAAAATAAAAGTTCACATTTCCATCACATATCAAAATTATAATTCATACTCCGTCAAGTGACTAGTCCATATATCAAATTGTCATGATGGCTATTTTGGGCCCAACATATCGTATTCCAAGTAGTTACGTGCATATCGATATAAAGAATTTCTATAATTGTCTCTTCAGGTGGCACATCTTCTTAACCTGTATGGTAGCAGGAAAAATAAGAGAAGAAATATAGCCTGTCAGGTATGGTCATTGTATACATGCGACAAATTCGCGACTAACCACTTCCACAGCAGATAACATGACGTCCTATGCCTTACTAATACTAGTGTGCTAAAAACAAATAAAACAGTAGTTTCCTCGCAGGAGAAGGGGCAACAAAATAATTACTCCAAATCCATCATTTCAACATTTCCAAAAACAGCATTTACAAAAACAGCATTAAAAAGCTCCCAAAACAGATCCAGCATATCCTCGGCTTATTGAATCCCATTGGAATTAAGGTTAAAGATTCAGACTTTATAAAATAAAATTGCAGATTATTATATGTATATTTCTAGAGAAATGTAGATTGGTAGTGTTTTTTACTCTCCCAGATGCCAAGCCATTTCTTCCTCGGAGTTAAGGCCTCTCGGAATCAAGGTATCGAGATTTATAATGTACCTGTTCTCTAGCTGCCGTAGCTTCCGGATCTTGTCCCCCCCTCTTTTCATTTGTGGTAGTTTGTCTACCACAAAGAATTTAAGGAGATTGCGGTTCCCTCCATGTAGTTCCTCGAAATGTCGAGCTACAGGTGAGTTTTGTTCCTTGTTTTGTATTGCCCTCATATGCTGCAGGACTCTCATCTTAGCAGGGAACATAGTACTCCCCACATATTTCTTAGGGCAGGGACATGTTAATACATATACACAATACTCCGATAGGCATGTCAGGTGTTTTTCTATTATTTTGTCTTTCTCTTCTACCGGGAAGTGTACCTTCTTAACATTTGTGCTAAACTTGCACGCTTTACACTTCATACAGGTGAAGAAACCTTGAATTTTAGAGGTAGGTGATCTGATCATGCTGACCTCATTTCGGCTTACCTTACTCCTCAGTGTCTCTGCTCTACGGTAGGTGGTGCTCGGCCTCTCTTTAAGAATATCATCAAGGGTGGGTTCTGTTCTCAGTACTTTCCAATGTTTTTGTAGACTTTTCTGTACCCTCCATGACTTAGTCCTGAGAACAGAACCCACCCTTGATGATATTCTTAAAGAAACCTATGCTCAATTCTCTGGTATCTTGGCACAGAGTAGACAGGCTTACCTTAGAGGCAATGTATAAAGTATTCGTGCAACACTTCAAACAGTAGTAAAGTGAAAACATCCCTCAAAAAGAATCACAGGTCACTAGTTCAGGCTCACTGTAATGGAGCACGGGCCAGATAGAGAGACCTATTTAAGCCGACTTAACGAAGTACCTTAAATAAAGGTTTGGCAGAGCGTTGTGAGGGACCTTGTGAAAGATGCGTTGCGTAGCCGAACCGATGTGTCCATTCTGATGTGCAGCGGGGCAGTTATACGAGGTCTTGCATAATCGTCGAGAATCCCATTTGGCGAGGGCTTGCACTTCAAAATCTAGCGTTGAGGATGCATTGCACAGTCTGGCGAAAAGTAGGTTCCAAGGGACTGCCAGGCTGCGATGTGGAGTCCGTCACAGTCATCCAGCCTGCGGGCGAAGAGGGATGCAAGGGCCTGCTCCGAGGATGCGGCACAGAGCAGCGGTTCAGATGGGGCAGCGTGTTGCGATGCGAGCCTTTGCGATGGGGAAGATCCACACAGCAGCAACAATGTGTCTGTTCTGCTAAGGGTTGCGCCACACAGCAGAGATTCGCGGGATCCGCAGAGGCTGGCAGAGCACCTTAGGCCCACTTCCAAGGGTCCAGGTCTGAGGTGGCGTCACTTGGCAGGGTAGACTCATAAGTGGCAGAGTACAGGAGCTGGGGTCGAGGCTGCTGCAGCCTTCTTTCCCTGAGGCTCAAGGCAGGAGGCCAGCCAGCTAGCTCTTGGAGTCACTCTGGGTTCAACAGATTAAGGCTGGGCAGAGCTTGCGGAGTATGGTCTGGGACTACCGACCACCCCCTCCCTGTCTTGTGCACCACCATCATTAACCCCTAAAACAATTAGACATGCGAAGAGTTTTCTTTGGAAGGCAGGAGGTCTCACGACCCCCCTGCCGTATTTATTAAAACGTGAAATCAAATTAAAAATTGTTGAAATAAAAACAATATTTACACATTCATTATTATGCAAAATTCTGACATTAGATTTACAATGTAGACAGGTATCAAAGGGCTAACCTTAACAAATGTCTAATACAGCGTGTTTCCTATCCGAATCTAACATCCTACGTATGAATTTTGCATACCTAACATTTTTGGGCCTACGGCAAGGTCGCTTACCGGTGTCAGATCCTTATTACCTAGCTACGCCCTCACGTATGAGTGCGCATGCGCAGAGGGCCCATTTACCGGGAGAGTACTTCCCCCCTTCCGTTTACCCCGTACGCTCCATGAACTCCATTAACCAAAAGGGGGGGCCCTTTCACTCTGCGCGGCTTAGTGACATCATAGTGTACGTGCGGGGTGGCTAACCAGCCCAAAGAAAGCGTGACTCCCTCCCCCGCACCCATCCAACCAAGCGTATATCCGGACCCTGGAGTTCTAGGAGAGACCATTGGCCCCTCCCCCTGGCAACCCCATTAAAGAATGGTGACGCCCCTTAAGGACCTTAAATTGACTAGTCACCGATCATGACCTTACCGCCTGACCAAGGACTACAATAAATACGACAATTATGGCACCTGTGAATGGGAAAAAAGCCTAAGGAAAAAGCAAGTACACCACACTTTAATGTATACAAGATTGCTCACGCTAAATACTACCGCCTGTAAGCGGAAAAAAAAGGCCTAAGGAAGAAATTCACACCAACAATATTTACTGAGAAAATTGCACTTAATCGGTAAGACCGACCAACACACAAACCAAGCTTCTGCTTCAGGGGATGGTGGATGGGAAGATTATTCAGCCCCTTGTGGGGGGGCACGGAGCGGGCCTGGAGAGCGCGGGGGCAAGAGGGCGCCTCCCGCGCTCTCCCGCACTCTCCTGGCCTTTTAAACTTACTGGGGCATGGGGGAATTCCAGTTCCTACTGGTCCGCCCCCCGGGCTCCTCCCTTTTGACCCGGAAGCAATCCGGTTGCTTCCGGGTCAAACACGGGAGCCGGCACCAATCGGTGGTGGGGCGTGCCCGCAGCGTCATCAAGATGCGGCGAAGGGGCACGCCCCACCACCGAGGATGCAGGGGAAGGGGAGGACGGCGCCCCGCCATACGTGCGAGGGGGCCGAGTGGCCCCCCCTTTCCTTATGGTCTGGGACTACCGACCAACCACTCCCTGTCTTGTGCACCACCATCATCAACCCCTAAAACAATTAGACATGCAAAGAGTTTTCTTTGGAAGGCAGGGGGTCTCACGACCCCCCGGCCGTATGTATTAAAACATGAAATCAAATTAAAAATTGTTGAAATAAAAACAATATTTACACATTCATTATTATGCAAAATTCTGACATTAGATTTACAATGTAGACAGGTATCAATGACCGACTATCTGCCCCCCCCCAAACCTCCTACTCTGAAAGGTCATGAAAAACCTCCCAGCCATGCCAAAATATTCCTTGTCAGTAATTCGTTGCCCTCCCTATTAAGGTGGACCCCATCCGTTAAGTAGAAATGTTCCCCCCAGATGCACCCATGTGGAATATTCTGCAATTGAGGCGATCGAAATAACTACTCTATCTTGTTGTTGATCCTCTTTACCGAGTGATTCAACGCCCTGACAGATTCCCCCCCCCTCCATTGCAGCCTAGGAATCAACTGAGACCACACTATGGTGCAGCCTGGGCGTATTTTTGCTAGCCAGCCCGCTACTGTGATTATCTCTTCCATCAGCACCCTCCTGCCAAGTTTAACCAAATCGTTGCCACCCACGTGTACAATAATCACTGAGGGCGGTGAGGTGTGCCTGTTGAACAATTCTGTAAAGAACCCATTAAACTGGCTGAGGCAAAGCCCCCCCTACCATGAAAGGAAACCTTGAAACCTCCCTGTTCCGCCCTCTGTCTAAAGTCGCCTGAAAAGAAAACAGGTTTAGCTCGCTTAACGTACAAGTGACCAACCACCCATACCACTTGTGTCTCCTTCTTGTGTTTCTGAGTCCGCCGTGAAGAGGATGCTTGCTGTTGATGTTCCGTTAATAGTTTCCGTCCTGCGTGACAGGCCCGAGAAACTGAAATATAAACAAACAACACGACAGGTGTCAGCGTAACTTAATTGTTACCTTACAACATGTGCATCCGCACATAACGTTTATAACAGTTGGAAGACCAGCTCCCAATCCTCTTTACACTGTTGACATGCAACCCTCTCGCTTTAGTGGCCGCCCCTATTCTGAAAGAATGCGTCCCAAAATCCTTCGGATTTAAACCAGCCTTGCTAATTGGCATTGCCAACACTCTTTGGAACTGGAACCTTGTCAATGGGGTACCGTCTGCATGCATTAACAATGCTCCCTCTGCTGCGCCTACTCGTCGCTCGACAAAGGACTGAACATGGAACACTGGGCAGCAAGGATTGGTCCTAGCCCGGTGAAGTACCAAACTATCCCCCCGGGCCTCCTGGTCTGTTTTCGATTTAAGTATGGTAATCAACAGCGTATCATCCACTATCTTTGTGTGTTCGAGCCGGAGACCCCTTAGCATGTCCACCTTGCTACTAGCCACCAGTTCGCTTACCCGTAATGCCCCATAGAAGGCCAACGAAAAGGCGGCTCTGAATAATAGTACCTCCCATGTGGAGCTACACGTGTCAGACAAAGTATTCAATAATGCTGCAAGCCGCTCTAAACCTATTGGTTGTCTGGAATTAGTGGTAGTTGTTTGCAGGCGCCGCCACCCCCTCAGAGCCTTCCGCACTATGAAACTATTCGTGGGATCTTTTGCCCCTTTTAGCTGCGCAAAGAAAGAAACAACTGCCTTGTGTCTGCTAGCTGTCGCCGCTGAGCGCCCGTCTTTATGTAATGTGTCCATGTACTGGGTAAAGTTCCCTTCCTGATCCCACTTCTCCGCCCAGTCCTGACCCAAAAAGGAGCAATAAGACATAAACGCCCCTTCGTAAGCCATCCTGGTCCTGGGGGCTAGGCTAGCTGCCACGAGGTTCTGTAGCTGGGGGCACCAATTTGCCAGAGTGTTGTTGGGAAGTGTGCCGGTGTTGCCTCTGCAGCTGGTAGATGTTCCCTGAATACCAGCATCTTAAAGCGAGAGAGTGTGTCAGCTGCGTTATTCAAAACTCCTGGGACATGTTTGGCCCTAAACTGTACATTCAATTTCATGCATATGAGCACAATCTCCTTCAGGAGGCGGAGTATAAACTTACACCGTGCCGCCTGCTGATTGATACATTCAACTACGGTCATGTTATCAGACCAGAAGATCACAGATTGATTACACAAGAATTCAGGCCAAACTGTTAGGGCAAACCATATTGGAAATAGCTCCAAAAAGCCGATGTTCACTGTTAAGCCGCTTTCCTCCCACCAAGCCGGCCACTGTTGTGCCACCCACTTGTTTCCAAGTATGGCGCCAAACCCCACACTGCCCGCAGCGTCGGTCCATAGACCTAACTCGGCCGACGTAGTGGTGGGACCGCACCACACTACTCTGCCGTCAAAATCCTCCAGGAATGCCATCCATATACGCATGTCCTGGCAAACCTCAGCCGACAATCTAGTGCGATGGTGTTTTTCCCGCAGGCCCGTCATGGCCTGCGAGATTGAGCGGGAGAAAGGGCGTGCCATGGGTATTACTCTTAGTGCAAAATTCAGCTGACCCACAGTCTGTTGTAGCTGCTGCAGCATCACTTTCTCTTTTTCTAAACATTGTTGTAGGGCTGCTCTGAATTTCCTGATTTTTTCTTTGGGTAACCTGAAGCAACCTTCCACTGAATCCAATTCTATGCCTAAGAATTCCAAGGATGTCGCTAGCCCAACCGTTTTTCCAGGCGCTAGCGGGACCCCAAAAGCCCGCATGAGCACGCAAAATTCCTGCAATGCCCACGCACACTCCTGCGAGCCCGCTGTGCCCAGAAAAAGAAAGTCATCCAGGTAGTGCGTGACTTGATGGTGTCCTGTTGTTTGCCTAAAAACCCATTCCAGAAAGGAACTGAATGTTTCAAAGTAGGCACATGAATCCGAGCAACCCATGGGCATACACATATCCATATAGAATTTGCCTTGAAAAGAAAAACCTAACAGATGCTGATCTAGGGGATGCACTGACAGCAGCTGAAAAGTAGATTCAATGTCTGATTTAGCCATCAGGGCCCCTGGCCCAAGAGTCCTCAACATCTCCACTGCCTGGTCAAAGGACGCATACTTAATGCTACAAATTTCCTCGTCGATGGCATCATTTAATGATGCACCCCTAGGTGCTGAGAGGTTGTGGATGAGTCTGTACTCGCCCTTTTCTTTCTTTGGGACCACCCCGAGGGGTGAGCAGACAAAATTGGGTACAGGAATGTTAGTAAAGGGCCCCGCTACCCTACCCAGGCACAGTTCTTTCTCAATTTTTATTGCCACTACTACTGGGTTGAGCCTAACTGACAATTGATTCCTACATTCAGACGTCCCGGTATATCCTAATGCTGGGATCCTGAAGCCATGTGAGAAACCTTCCTGCTGCATCGTCGCAGATGCATGGTCTGGGTACCTGTTCAGCCAAGGAATCATAGCCATCACGTCAATGGGTGAGTGAGCGACCCGCCGGCCTCCCCCCCTAGTCCTGTTTCCTTCTTCCCCCGTTTCCGGAGGCGTTACCTTTTGAGCGGCATGTTGTTTCTGGGTGAGAAGGGTGCCCACATATGTAACTTGAACTTACAAGTGCCCGCTGCCCTGGTGCATGTACCTTTGTTAAAATCCCAACACACCCCTTTTCGATCCCCACTGCCTCTGGCCTTACCGGCCGCGTCACCCCCTTGCGCTGGCCAAAAGGGCTGCTGGGGTTTGAAGGGACAGCCCTTGTTCCCGCTTGGGCCTGCACTCACTGTTTGCCCGCTTGTAAACTGGCCATACCATGAAATAGAATCGACCATATCCCAGGATAATGACTTGTCAAACTCTTTTGCTTTCCTGAAGGCCATGTCATATTCTTTCCACTTATCCCCTCCATACTGATCACGGAAAGTTGTAATTCTACTCTGGTAACATGCCATTTCAGCATGCACATTTGGGGAACGCTCGGCCGTGATTGCCATAAACACAGAAAAGGCTCTTATCCAATTAATCAGTGTCTCCTCCACCCTGAATTTTGCCAATTGGGCCCGCCATTCGCTAGGGAACATCCAATCCTTCTGCGTCCTAGCATACTCCATTTCCCTGTTATCAACTAGCAGTGAAAATATATTAACATATTTGCCGGCCCAAATCAACTCCTTCACTCGTTGTGTAACATGCTGGGCCAGGTATTCTCTCCTGGAGGGTATTGTACCTGCCCCTAATAGCGGCAATGCCACCTCCTTACCACTTTCAGCAACTCGCGTTGGTTCAATACTCTTGTCTGTTCCCGCGCCGCTGCCTGAACCTGTTGCTTGAGGAGAAATAGGAGCGCTTGGCTCCCTGCCATCCCACCCGGCCAACAAGATCTTTGCCACCATTTTCTGTCCCTCTGCGGAGGGATCCTCCGAGGAAGGTAACATCCCCCAATCCCCAGCCAGAGGAATACTGCTGCTATCTGTGCTGCCAGCTCAGGGGGCACCTGCCCAACCCCGGGGGGAGCATTAACTGGGGTGGGTGATCCCATGTCGGGCACCGGGGTAGGTGCTGGGTTCACCACATGTGCCATTGGAATTACCGTTGGGACCACCAAGGGCGCTATGATTCGGGCTGGCGGTGGTGTGGCCGGAGCTGGTGACACCGGTAAACTTATCGGGGTTGGTGGAATAGGTATGGGTGCTACGGGTGGTGTGGGCACTCCATCAGGGACCATCCCAGGTGATCCCCCACTACACGTGGCTTGGGAACCCGACTATTACCCCTCTTGGCTCTGCTCCGCTTAAGCAAAGCATCCGCCGCGTCGAAGGGGCACGCCCCACCACCGAGGATGCAGGGGAAGGGGAGGCCGGCGCCCTGCCATACGTGCGAGGGGGCCGAGCGCCCCCCCCTTTCCTTTCCTCTCTGTGGAATTCCACGGAGTTACAGAAAAACTCAGTGGAATTCCTCAAAGTTCTGTGTGGTGGCATAGTATATTATTAGATTGCTCTGCCACTCCTAAACACATTTTAATGAAGACAAACATGTAATGGGAGGGACAAGCATGTTCCTCCAGGACAACTGTACAAAACCCTCCCAAGCCCAGCTGAAGGATCCAGTTCATGGGTCTTACCTGTCAGAAGTTTGTCAACATGACTTTCACTCTGTGACTGCGCAAATCCCACGTAAGAGCACGCCTCTCAACGTCAAAATCCGGTGAGTCCACTACACTCCTTAGTATCTCCCTCCCTCCCTTGACCACTGTGACTTGTACAGGGCAGACCTCATTGCTCTCGGGTGTCCGCAGTTTGCACTTCCGGGTGGTGCAGCTGGGATTTCTGGGAGTTGTATGACTTCCACACCAGATCCCTGCCTCCCTCGTCTTTGGCCAGGCTCCTGGCTGCTGCTCTTGAGACATCCCTGGCCTTGACACCATGGCAGCCCACATGACCATACATCTGGCCACTTAGGAGGATGCGATTCACCTGCTAACCATGGGGGATCGGCCTCCTGACACGGCAGGAGGAAGCAGCCAGCAGCCCTGGACTGGTGCTGCTGTGGGCAGAGAATGGGAAGCTCCGCTACCGGATATTGCATCATTCTGCAGCGTAGCCTGAGAGCCGAACAGGAAACGAGGCCGGGCACACAGGCCTCAACGACAGATGCTGCAGTGCTCCCAGCTGGCGAGAAGCAGTTAGGGTGTAAGGCAGGGCCCTGTCCGGGTGGGGAGGGGGTTCCTGCACTGGGATGTCATGTCACAGTAATGGAGCAAAGGCGTCAAGCTCAGGATAGCTGTGTGCACCGATAAACTCCACTCTTGAAAAGACTGGGCGAAGTACCAACTGAAAAAAGTCACCAGGCATCTAACCAGTGCAATCTAGATCTTTCAAGCATCTGTATTTTGTTTTGCCTGATTGGCTGCATCCGGTTGAAGATGTCAGCTAAACAGTTCAAAAATTGACAATGCAAGGGGGTAGCATCTGCTTGATGGACGAGCCACAAAATAAGTTCTGCATAGGAAAAACATTGGAATCCAAGGGCTCTAATGAAGCATGTCTAAGGCGCTACGTAGAGCTTTGAGTTGGTCAAGCTCAGGGAGCTGCCCTACAGGATTATCACTAGAAAATTCCCAAGATGAAGACTAGCAAGGAGACAGGGAACTAGCCTGCTTTCTGTTAGGGAGAAACAGTGGCATCCATCCCATGGCAGACTCAGCCACTACCACCTCAGATAGTCAGGAAGGTGAAAATGCTGTGGGAAACCATGGTGGCAAATGCAGCAAGAGAGTCAAAGAGGACCAGTGATGTGGGTCCTCCAGAATATTGCCTAACATGGAGATTGCTAACTGCAGTAATGAAAGAATATTCATTTCCATGAGCAGGACAAAAGGCTTCTTGGGCAGAAATAAGAGTTACATGCTGTTCTAAGTAAGCAAACAGATGAAAGTTAACTATCCATTTCGAGTTCTTTTTATATAAAAGGAACCAGAGATCCGAGCCTGTGATATTTTTTGTTGCAGTTTTATATAGCGCTAACTCAACCAGAAGGTATCAGAGCGCTTTACATGAGCACCAGGGGCGTATTACACAAAGTGCCCTGGGGGAACAACGGGTGTTTGCGCCCGCTTTGCACGCCTCTAGGGCACTTTGGTATTGCAGAAAGGGCCGCAGACACTTGTGCGTCCCCTTCTGAAATACCGATAGTGCTGGGGCCTATCTTCAAGGGGCGTTCCCTCATTTGCATGTTGGCGTGCCCCATGCAAATGAGGAAATCCCTTTGCCTCTGGGCCCATGCTGTGTTACAGACACGGGCGCAGAAGCAAAGAAGCTCTCAGTAGGCGCGCTGACAGAGTGCCACCTGAGAGCATCCCCCTGGAGGGGGGAAAGTGGGTCCTATGGTTCCCCAAGACATCCCCTTTAAAAGTGCAGACAGGTTGCAACTTGCAATGTGAAAACAAGGAGCGGCTTCAAAGCAGCAGCTTCATTTTTTACATGAATGTGCTGCCCCCAGGGCAGCGCGAGTTACGGCTGGCCTTGAGGGCAGCTCATTCATCACAATATTGAGAATTTTCCTTTGAAATGGTGCACCCAGCACAATGAAGAAAAATGCGCCACATGTATAGTGAACCCTCAGTTGCGTTACAGATTAACATTAGGCACAGGGAGATTAAGTGACTTTCCCCGAATTACAGGATGTTCGAGCCTCCCGTCAGACACAAAGCTGGTTACCCAGCTGCAAAGTTGGCCACTGTAGCTGTTAAGCCACATCCTCTGTACAAAAGGGAAGATTACAAATATCTGGGACTAGCAGAGCCATGATATGCACTACACTTTATGTCGAGAACTTCAGAAAATTGCACTTTATTAGTGAATCTATTATTAATATCATATTTTATATATATTATTTTTATCTTATTTATATATACATTTTAATGTAATTGATGAGTTTTATTGCTTTGATGATTCAGTGAATCGAATAAAGATGTTTAAGAATGATATGCACTACCAATTTGATGATTTCTATGGAGGAGTGTAAAGAGAGAACCCCAACCATAGAGATGCAACTTTAGAGCAGGTAACTTTTATTGGCACTGGAGTGAATTCAGAAAAAGTGGTACTCCGTGAGGGCATGAAAAGAGAGACAAATAGAAATTACTTGAGATATAGCAACATTTTAACTCACTATTATCAGAGAGGAATCGTCCTGGCTCCTCCAACATCGTTTTGGAGGCAGGAGCAGTGACACTTCAACATCAACGGTTCAACATTCTTTAGGGTATGGTACCAAATTATTGTGTTTCAAATTGTTTGCTACAAAAATATTGTAGCAAAAATATTGAGAACCAAAATATCAGCAAGATAAGTCTGAATAGGTATGCATGAGTTTACTATACTTAACTCCACATATATGTACATTCAATCAATCAATCAGGCTTAGTAAAGCGCAACTACTCACCCATGAGGGTCTCAAGGTGCTGGGGGCGAGGGGAGCAGCTCCGTTGAGTGCTAGGGTCACCTGATGAGCCAGTTCTTGAGGTCCTTTCTGAACTGGGGAATGTAGGGGATTGCTGGAGGTGGAGGGTGAGCGTGTTCCAAGCTTAGGCTGCGAGGTAGAAGACTTTCCTCCTGTTCTGTTCTTGTTGATACGTGGAATGGTGGCCAGAGAGAGCTGGGCTGATCGGAGGTGCCTTAGGGTGCATGGAAGGAGAGGCAGCTATTCAAGTATGCAGGTCCGGTGTTGTGAAGGGCTATGTATACTTGGGTGAGGAGTTTGAAGGTTAATTCTTCTTTCGACTGGAAGCCTGTGGAGATTACGGAGGTGCTGGGTGATGTGACTGTGACAGGAGATGTTGAGGATCAGCCTGGCTGCGGTGTTCTGGACAGTCGGGAGTTTGTGAAGGAGTTTCTTGTTTATTTCCGGCATGGAGAGCGTTTCCGTAGTCCAGTCTGTTGCTGATGAGTGTGAGCATGAACGTTTTTCTGGATTGGGTTGGGATCCGTCTGAAAGTCTTTCCAAGCTTGCGGGGAGTGTTGAAACAGGTCGAGGATATGGAGTTGATCTGGCGGTTCATTGCGAATGATGAGTCTAGTATGATGCAAAGGTTTTCTGTCTGGTCCGTAGGGGTAGGTGGAGACTTATGTCTTTATATCATATGTCCCTATATTTCCCCCCCTTTTTTATCTTCTTTTTTACCTTGTTACCCCCTCTTCCCACCCCCCCCGTCATTATTCTCTATTTGTGTCCAAAATTGTAGATACTGTAATTTGTATATCATCATGTTAAAATTCTTGTTTGGAAAACTATGAGATATATTTAGGAAATGAAATGTCAGTTAAGTGCTTTGTTGTCTTCTTGTTTTTAATCAAATTAACGCACTATGTGAATTTAGAAAGTACTAAATATACGTTAGAATATAGTTTAATGAAGGATTGTAAATTAATAATATGTAATGAATTTCTTTTTATGTATTGTTGGACTTTGGCCCTTAGGGCAGGTTCACCCCTAGACTTTTTGCTTTAAATGGTGACCTGTCAATGGTGATTTTTGGGATTCTGCGCACTTTCACTGTGTCCCAGTGGAAAGTGCGTGCGCACTCTGAGTGCATGTGCTGAGCTAGGCCTGCCCGCCCATAGGAATGCATGGGGAATGTATGTGTCCCTGGTAGTTCCTGATGCGTGGGGTGTACAGGCTTGAGTCTGGTATGTGTGAACTCGTGAGAGTGAATGCTGCGCAACGGTATGTGCGGCTTGTATGTGTCTAGTGGGGAAGCGCCATTTCTAGACATGGCTGTACGTGTGCTGTGAGGGTGCTGGCGTGTGATTGGCTGGAGCTGGCTGGCATGCCAGGCTCCAGGAAGTCTGGATGGGTCTGCCCGGTGGTGAGTGGGAGATTAGCATGAGTCATGTGTGGGAGGAGTGTACCTGTGTCCTGGATGGGCTGGGTTTTCCCCACACAATGCTGGCTCCGCCCCCCTGTGGTGTGTCTAATGACCCAAGCCCTGCCAGTGAATAGAGAGGGTGGTTGAGGTAAACAGAGTACTCAAGAACCAGCTGCGACTGGTTCCGCCCCCACTCTGCACCCTCAGACAAAGGGAAATGGTGTATAAAAATGGGGCTGTGTCCCCACAGATGTTGTTCTCTTCCAGGATCCTGAGGGGGCTGTTGCTGCTGGCCAGAGGACCGCCACTTGGGGTGTCTCCCTGCCTGGAGACCCAGTGTGCTGGCTCTGGGCCCAGCCTTGCCCCCCCCTGCCCCCCCTGGAGGACTTTTGCTGGACTTTAGGCTGTCCTCTAGCGCTGGAATTGCCTCTTAGCGTTTGGAAGCGCTTGCAGATTCCTCCTAGCGCCTGGGAGCGCTTTTGTTCGGCTATAGCGCTTTGGAGCGCTTTATTTGAAGAGGCCGGTGCCCACCCGGCATTGGCCGCCCCAAGCGAGTGCCACCTCGCTTATTCTCGAGTGTTTTGTCGCCTGGCAGGTGCCCACCCTGCCAGGGACCTTGCCGCTGTTTTTATAATTTACCTCGAGGGAGGCCACCCCTCGGTAAATTCAGCCCCCGCCTAGAGGCACCGGAGACGGGCCGCCGCGCTGCCCGCGACGACCCGGAAGTGTTTCTGCCGGCCGGCCAATCCAAGAGCGGGCCGACCGGAAGTCCCGCCCCGCACCCGCGACCTGGAAGTCAGGCAGGCCGGGGGCAGGACAGAGAGGCAGGCGGAAGCTGCTGCCTGCAGGGAGAGCCCCGAGGGAGAGACAGAGCCTGGACGTGTGCCCCGGGCGGAGCGCGAAGGAGGAGTTCCCCGCCCGCCAGGAGTCAGAGGCAGAAAGTGCTGCAGCCTGCAGAGACCGGTGAGTGCCCGGGAGGGGAGGGGGCGTCGGGGCGCATTTTCGGTGCCCGCCCCTCCCCCCTAGTAAAAGGCTCGTGGGGGCCTTACCTGTTGTTGGAGCCGGTGAGGCTCAGGGCAGCAGTTGTTTTCAGAGCCCGAGAGGCTCGTGTGGGCATTACTTGGTTCACTGAGTCCCCAGGAGGGGGACTCCAACTACGCCCCCATTTTGTGTCCGGAGCCCGGAAAGGGGCTCCAGGCCTGGTGTGCAGAGCCCAGTGGGGCGCAACGAGGCTCCATCTTTTTGGGTTTGAGCCCTGAGAGGCTCCTGAGTGCCCACATTGTGTTTCAGAGCCCAGAGAGGCTCAGAGGAGGCATTTGGTAGCGTGAAGAGCCCAGCGAGGCTCAAGGGGAACCAAGTGCTTTTTGCAGAGCCTGAGAGGCTCCAACGTTGTCCCCCCCAGCATTGCTTCCCAGCTGCCCAGCACTTTGTGGGCAGCTGCCACGTTTAGGCCCTGACATTGGGACACAGGGACTGCCACAGGTGGTGGCAAATGTGGATTTTGCGCTATTGTGTTGCTGTTCCTTGCACCTCTGACTGTATTGTTTATGCGTCATGTGCCTTTACACCTCTGAATGAATGTTATGCATTGCATCATGTGTTTTCCTCTTACACCCCTACAGGTATTGTAATACATAGGTGGTTGTTTTCTCCCTAGTACAGGTGGTGCTAGTGAGGTCCTGTTACCAGTAGTGACTGGTTGTGTGCTCTATTTTTATTGTGTGCTACAGTGATTTTACATGCAAAAGTATTATTTCTGAAAGTGTTACTTCTGATTCCTGACAGTGGTCCAGGTGGCCCTGTCTTGTAAATATCCCCTTGTAAATTCTGCCAGTGCCTCTGGCACATTGTAAAGTGTGTGTTTTATCTAATGTGTTTTGGTGTAATACAAAGGCTATTTTTATATAACCTTGTGTGGAGTTTCCTTTGTAGTGGGCCTTTGGTTGTTGTTGCTGGGGTGCGTGCGCAAATACTTAACTTACATCGCCTCCAAGTTTAGCCTTGCTGCTAGCGCCACGTTACCTAGAGGGTGAGTAGGGGTTATCTTGGCGTGTAACTCCCTTGCCCTGACTTGGGAGTGGTGGTCTCTGACTGACTTTGGCGAAAGCCCTGGCCAGCCGGGGATCCCATTTCCAACATTGGCGGCAAGCGGTGAGGATAAGGATTTGTGTTTGCCTTGTACCTTAGTGGCAACTGGCCATACCACAAAACTCTGCATTTTAGATGACCACATTTTAAGGGGATTGTTTTTTTGGAAGTTTCATATTTTCTTCTCCTGAAGGTATCATTGTGCAATTGTGTCCAGTGCATTTGTCCCCCACCCCGCGCCCAGAGTCTGGTACCTGTGTCACTTGCGGTCAGGTTGAGAAGTCAGGGGTGGTAGAAACTGCCTTACTAGTCCGAGGGGGGGGTTGTGTGTGGATGAATGGTGTGTGGCACTAGGCAAATGAGTGTGAGTTCTCTGGGGTAGAGAGCTTGCTGATACCTGGTGAATTGTGTACTCCTGTGTTAGCTCAGACCCCTAGGTTCCCTGTGTGATCTCTTCTTTTAGAACGTCCGCCAGAATGGAGCCTGCTTTTGATTTCTGTGTTCTGTTTAGATACAGTATGGGAGAGTTGGTAAGGTTCTGTGAAGAGAGAGACATAGGGGTGGATGAGTTAGACACTCAGTCCGAACTTAGGAGCAGCCTGATCCTATGGCAAAAGGGTCAGTGGGATCTTGAGCGCAGTGAGGAAAGGGCCCGGGCTTCACACCAGGAGGGTGGTGGGTCTGTGGGGAGCCCTGAAGATTCAGAAGAGGAGGAAGAAGATGATAGCACAGGGACGCCAGCAGATAGTGAGGACCCCATAGATAGGGAGTCCCTTGCTGGGTCCAGTTTAGGAGGCAGCGCCTCATCCCTTTCCCTGTCCCCAGAGGAGCTGGAAGATAGGAGGAGAGAAAGGGAGCACCAGCTGGCTTTAGAGAGGCTCAGGTTGGAGCATGCCCAGGCTATGGCACAGCTGGGCATTAGAAAGCAACAGCTGGAGGTTAAGAAGCAACAGCTGGAGACCGAGAGGGTCTTAGCGCAGGACAGGATAGAGGAGGCTGAGAGGGCCGCCACCCGAGGCAAAGTAGCTTTGGAGGGTAGACTATCCCCTGCGCGCAGTGTTGAGTGTCTGGATCCCCCAGGGAGGGTTGGGTCCAGTGGTGGCAGCTATTTAAATCACAGTGTAGAAAGTCCCAGTTCCCAGAGTATGGTACCTGTTTCCCCAGAGGAGGAGTTAAGGGTGAAGTTCAGGGACAGTAGGAAACTGTCTCACCAGTCTTGGGTAGATTTTGAGGATGAATGTTGTGATACACTGTGGGCTTGGGTAGAGGTTCACACTGACTCTGATTTTGAAGTCTTGTTTGATCTTATTGTCCAAGAGCAGGTGCTCAGTGGTTGTTCACCAGAGTTGCGCCAACACCTGTTGCAAGTTGGATTTACTGATCCAGAGTTACTGGCAAGGGAAGCCGACCGCTGGGAAAGGGCCAGAGGTTCTCTAGAGTCATTAGGGAGTGAGTCCAAAAGAAGTGGTTCAGGTATCTTCCAGCCCAGCGTGGTGGAAGAGGCTCAGTGTAGCCCAGCTAGATCCCAGGATAGCGAGGAGGGTGTAGGGGCTCACTGCCTGGCTCAGTGGAGCAGGAGTGAGGGGGAGACCGAGGTTCCCCAGACGCCCGAAGCCCTGCCTCAGGACTTGGATGGTTTCTGTAGGGAACACCAGGTTGGGGACCTAGGCTGTCCTGTTAGTCCACTTGAGGAAGATCTCCTAGTGAGTAGAGGACCTGGAGTGTCTGTAAACAGAGCTCCTGTGGTTCTAGAGTCTGGCAGTACCGCCCCGGTAGGGAGGGTACAGGAGTCCAGAGTGAGGAGTGATTGGGGGAGTTCCCCAGTGGAAGGACCAGTGGGTCAGGGACTACCCAGTTGGGCTAGGTTCCCGTGTAGTGACCATGGTAACAACACTTCTGGTCTGGGGGATCGTCACGCACTGTCAGGTGGACAGAGGGCGGGAGATCTGCGCCAGACAGACAGTCACGCAACAGATGTGGCATTTGTTAGCCTCAGGGGGATTGCGTGTGAATCCCCAGAAGTCCTGGAGTGCCAGGCAATGGTTCCACCAAAGGTTTTAGACCGGAGGTTGGATGGCCAGGTTCAGGATCAGCCTGACCTGAAGGGTAGGACGACTGTAACCAGTGTCCTGACCGGTTCTTCTTCCAGAGGAACTTCTCCAAGTGGGAGAGGGCAGACCTCTGGAAGGGGGTGCAGAGGGTGGGAGAGCCCACCTCTGACCCCGGTGCAACCTGAGTGGATAAGCCCTGGGTTGGAATGGCGTTCTAGGTGTACCCCTCGCCGGAGGAGGAGGAACCCTAGAAGAAGAGGTAAGGGGAGGAGAGCCTTCCCTGAGACTCCTGGTCCGCCTGAGGTTGTAGGCCTTAGGCTGGAGAACCAGTGGCAGTCTAGTCCTGTCTTGCAGACAGGAAGAGTGGAGAATGGCTCCTATGTGCCAGGGGTTACTACCCCCCGCTCTGCGAATTGGCATGGACCAGTGGCACCTGGGTGGCCCAGGGCCTGGTCCTGGCCGCGGACAACTTGGGAGTACCAGTGGGGTAGCCCAGTTGGTCCAGACAGTGTGTTTAGAAGGAATCCCCTGGGTTCACCATGGCGTAGAACAGGAGGGTGTCCCTGCAGTTGTGGGCCCGCGTCCGTGTTCTATCGCCCCAAGCAGGGAAGTCCATCACGGTGGTGATTGGTCTCCCCTGCGTTTTGGCTGGAAGGGGGTTATGTTGGACTTTGGCCCTTAGGGCAGGTTCACCCCTAGACTTTTTGCTTTAAATGGTGACCTGTCAATGGTGATTTTTGGGATTCTGCGCACTTTCACTGTGTCCCAGTGGAAAGTGCGTGCGCACTCTGAGTGCATGTGCTGAGCTAGGCCTGCCCGCCCATAGGAATGCATGGGGAATGTATGTGTCCCTGGTAGTTCCTGATGCGTGGGGTGTACAGGCTTGAGTCTGGTATGTGTGAACTCGTGAGAGTGAATGCTGCGCAACGGTATGTGCGGCTTGTATGTGTCTAGTGGGGAAGCGCCATTTCTAGACATGGCTGTACGTGTGCTGTGAGGGTGCTGGCGTGTGATTGGCTGGAGCTGGCTGGCATGCCAGGCTCCAGGAAGTCTGGATGGGTCTGCCCGGTGGTGAGTGGGAGATTAGCATGAGTCATGTGTGGGAGGAGTGTCCCTGTGTCCTGGATGGGCTGGGTTTTCCCCACACAATGCTGGCTCCGCCCCCCTGTGGTGTGTCTAATGACCCAAGCCCTGCCAGTGAATAGAGAGGGTGGTTGAGGTAAACAGAGTACTCAAGAACCAGCTGCGACTGGTTCCGCCCCCACTCTGCACCCTCAGACAAAGGGAAATGGTGTATAAAAATGGGGCTGTGTCCCCACAGATGTTGTTCTCTTCCAGGATCCTGAGGGGGCTGTTGCTGCTGGCCAGAGGACCGCCACTTGGGGTGTCTCCCTGCCTGGAGACCCAGTGTGCTGGCTCTGGGCCCAGCCTTGCCCCCCCTGCCCCCCTGGAGGACGTTTGCTGGACTTTAGGCTGTCCTCTAGCGCTGGAATTGCCTCTTAGCGCTTGGAAGCGCTTGCAGATTCCTCCTAGCGCCTGGGAGCGCTTTTGTTCGGCTATAGCGCTTTGGAGCGCTTTATTTGAAGAGGCCGGTGCCCACCCGGCATTGGCCGCCCCAAGCGAGTGCCACCTCGCTTATTCTCGAGTGTTTTGTCGCCTGGCAGGTGCCCACCCTGCCAGGGACCTTGCCGCTGTTTTTATAATTTACCTCGAGGGAGGCCACCCCTCTGTAAATTCAGCCCCCCCCTAGAGGCACCGGAGACGGGCCGCCGCGCTGCCCGCGACGACCCGGAAGTGTTTCTGCCGCCCGGCCAATCCAAGAGCGGGCCGACCGGAAGTCCCGCCCCGCACCCGCGACCTGGAAGTCAGGCAGGCCGGGGGCAGGACAGAGAGGCAGGCGGAAGCTGCTGCCTGCAGGGAGAGCCCCGAGGGAGAGACAGAGCCTGGACGTGTGCCCCGGGCGGAGCGCGAAGGAGGAGTTCCCCGCCCGCCAGGAGTCAGAGGCAGAAAGTGCTGCAGCCTGCAGAGACCGGTGAGTGCCCGGGAGGGGAGGGGGCGTCGGGCGCATTTTCGGTGCCCGCCCCTCCCCCCTAGTAAAAGGCTCGTGGGGGCCTTACCTGTTGTTGGAGCCGGCGAGGCTCAGGGCAGCAGTTGTTTTCAGAGCCCGAGAGGCTCGTGTGGGCATTACTTGGTTCACTGAGTCCCCAGGAGGGGGACTCCAACTACGCCCCCATTTTGTGTCCGGAGCCCGGAAAGGGGCTCCAGGCCTGGTGTGCAGAGCCCAGTGGGGCGCAACGAGGCTCCATTTTTTTTGGGTTTGAGCCCTGAGAGGCTCCTGAGTGCCCACATTGTGTTTCAGAGCCCAGAGAGGCTCAGAGGAGGCATTTGGTAGCGTGAAGAGCCCAGCGAGGCTCAAGGGGAAACAAGTGCTTTTTGCAGAGCCTGAGAGGCTCCAACGTTGTCCCCCCCAGCATTGCTTCCCAGCTGCCCAGCACTTTGTGGGCAGCTGCCACGTTTAGGCCCTGACATTGAGACACAGGGACTGCCACAGGTGGTGGCAAATGTGGATTTTGCGCTATTGTGTTGCTGTTCCTTGCACCTCTGAATGTATTGTTTATGCGTCATGTGCCTTTACACCTCTGAATGAATGTTATGCATTGCATCATGTGTTTTCCTCTTACACCCCTACAGGTATTGTAATACATAGGTGGTTGTTTTCTCCCTAGTACAGGTGGTGCCAGTGAGGTCCTGTTACCAGTAGTGACTGGTTGTGTGCTCTATTTTTATTGTGTGCTACAGTGATTTTACATGCAAAAGTATTATTTCTGAAAGTGTTACTTCTGATTCCTGACAGTGGTCCAGGTGGCCCTGTCTTGTAAATATCCCCTTGTAAATTCTGCCCGTGCCTCTGGCACATTGTAAAGTGTGTGTTTTATCTAATGTGTTTTGGTGTAATACAAAGGCTATTTTTATATAACCTTGTGTGGAGTTTCCTTTGTGGTGGGCCTTTGGTTGTTGTTGCTGGGGTGCGTGCGCAAATACTTAACTTACATCGCCTCCAAGTTTAGCCTTGCTGCTCGCGCCACGTTACCTAGAGGGTGAGTAGGGGTTATCTTGGCGTGTAACTCCCTTGCCCTGACTTGGGAGTGGTGGTCTCTGACTGACTTTGGCGAAAGCCCTGGCCAGCCGGGGATCCCATTTCCAACATGTATGTTTCAGAGTGTGTGGCTCCTGAAGAAGGTGTGTCCCACGCCGAAACGTACGTCGAATTTATTTGCCACTTTTTGTTTGGTTTCTGTGTACAGAAACTGCTACATTATGTATATGTTGATAACTACTGTTTTTAGTGAAATGTATATTTTGTGATTTTTATTTTTTGTGACAATAGAGTTTAAACTGTTGAATAAATTGTGCAATTTTTATAAATAAATGTCTATTAATTTTACATTGCATTTTAGTTTTTACCTGTTGGCCTGCCTTGGCTGTCATTTCATGCCCTAAGTTTTCCAATGTGCTCTGCCTAGGAAGTTTTTTTACATACATTGCTATCCCTGTCCTGGGAGTCTAGTTCACTCTAATATTCAAGGGGTCCTTGTTTGTCGCAATCCTTTCCAAGGGGAGAGGGCCACCAGGAGTTGTTTCATGCGGAGGGGATTGGTGCCAAGGATAAGGACTTCTGTCTTTTCTGAGTTGAGTTTCAGGCAGCTGTTCTTCATCCAGGTGCCTATAGCTTTCATCCCTTCTCAAAAGTTGTGTTTGGTGATTTTGGGTTCGTTGGTGAGGGAGAGGATCAGCTGGGTGTCGTTGGCGTAAGAAACGATATTGAACCTGTGGTTCCTGACGATGGTTGCCATGGAGACACTGAAGAGTGTGAGGCTGAGGGAGTAGCCCTGGGGCACTCCACAATTGTTCTCTGGCGGTTCCGAGAGGTAGGGAGGGAGTATGACCCTCTGAGATCTGCCGGTGAGGAAGGAGCGTATTGAGTCAAGGAACTTGGTGCAGATGTTGACGTTGTGGAGTCTGGTGGCAAGGGTGTGGTGGGAGATGGTGTTAAATGCAGCCGAGAGGTCCAGGAGGATGAGGGCTGCTGTTGCACTCTGGTCAAGGAGGGAGCGGATGTCGTCAGTGGCGGTGAGTAGGGCAGTCTCGGTACTGTGGATGCATTGGAGTCCAGATTGGGAGCTGTGCTGGATGTTGTTCAATTCAATGTAGATTGCTAGCTGGGTGTTGATGGCCTTTTCGATTACCTTGGCTGCGAATGGAAGCAGGTAGATGGGCCTGAAGTTCTTGAGGTCTGTCGGGTCTGCAGAGTGTTTCTTCAGGAGGTAGTTAACCTGGAATGTTTCCAGTGGTCGGGGAAGGTGGCGATCTGTAAGAAGTTGTTGATCGTCTAACGTATTCGGATGCAGTGGCAAAGGCGCCTCTGTGGAAGATGTGGTATGGGCAGGGGTCTGAGGTTGCTCTGGAGTAGATGCTTTTCATAGTCTTCAAGGTGTTTTCTGTCGAAGCGGGATCCATTTGAGCAGGGTCTGTTGGGTGGCATCGCATGAGGGACAGCTGGAGCAGTGAGGTGGTCTTGGTTGTTGAAGTTGTCGTAGATCATCTTAATATTGTGGTGGAAAAAGGTGCTGAGTCTGTTGCAGAGGTCTTGGGAGGGTGGGATGTCTGTTGTTTCACTGCAGGGTTGGGAGAATTTCTTGAAGCTGGAGAAGAGCTCTTTGGTGTTGTGTGTGTTGGTGAGGATTTTGTCTAGATATTTCTTCTTTGTGGATTTGATGAGTTGCTGCTTTGTTGGCGGCATGTGTTTCTGGGGTTTTGTTGTTCTACCATGTCTTTTCAAGTCGTCTACAGGAGCGTCTGGATTTTCGGAGTGCAGGGGGAACCAGCTTGCTTTCTTGATATGTCTTCAGATGGCTTTCTCAAATGGGGGTGAGTGTATCGGTGCAGTTCGTGACCCAGCGGTGGAAGTTGCGTGATGTGGTGTTTGCTTCTGACGTAGTCAGTGGTGGGGTGCTGATGGGGGCAAGCGGTGAGCTGGTCTTCGTGACTTTTTTCCAGCTTCTTCGGTGGAGCCGGTGGGCGTGCTTGTGTACGGTGTTTTTTTTAAGGAGAAGTGGATGCATTGGTGATCTGTCCAGAGGAGTTCTGTGGTGTGGCTGTAGGAGAAGCAGTTTCTTCTGGTTAAGACAGGGTTGAGTGTGTGTCCCGCTGTGTGCGTGTGGCGGTGACTAGTTGTTTCAGCCCCAGGTTGGTGAGTTTCTCTAGGAGGAAGGTGGTGTTTGAGTAGTCGTGGTAATCCAGGTGGAAGTTTAGGTCTAGGATGTAGTCTTTGGATGTGAGGGGGTGGGGTGCGATGAGGTCGGTAATGGCATTGGTAAAGGGAGCGCGGGGGCTGAGCAGCCTGTAGATGAGGGTTCTGTGGTGAGTCGTTTGGGGGTAGGTCTGGATCTGGAAGTAGAGGTGCTCCATGAGGGTAGTTGTATCGGCCAGGAGGGTGGTCATGCAAAGGGTGCTTTTGTGGACGACGGTGATGCCTCCTTGTGAACGGATGGTGCAGTCCTTGTGCAAGATCTTGTATCCCTCGGGAATGGTGGTGGCAATGTCGTGTGCAGAATCGGCATTAAGCCAGGTTTCCGTGAGGAAGGCGAAGTTGGGCGAGTATGAGTTGAGGAGGTCCCAGATTTCTATGGAGTGTTTGTGTAGGGAATGTACATTGAGGAGGATGCAGTTGAGTGATTTGTGAGCGGTGATGTCCGGTAGGCAGGGAGATGCTGCTGGGGTACGGAGGGGTGAAGTGCGGTGGCAGTGTAGACAGGAGAGAGGGCCATCTGTGTTGGTTGCCGTAGAGAGCTGGCAGATGTTGTTGAGGTTGTGGATGGTGCTGGAGTTATGGCAGGGGTGGGTCAGAGGACCAGGGTACCTGGCGCTGGTCATGGTCAGGTTGAGCGCAGGCGGACTTGCCTTCAGCACGCCCGCTGAGTGTGTTCACTTCTTTGAATGCTTCTATATATTGAAGGTACATAGATATGGAGTCAACACAATTAGTAAATCTCCATGGTATTTTGGATGTCATTAATTTAGCTAGGTTATACTTAAAAAATGATATATCTGTAGTCCGGATTCAGAAATTCTTACTAACACTACATTAAATGCTTCTTTAGTTGCATTGAAAGCATTGGATTTTACAGGCTTAAATATAACTTGAGTGTGCTTCATACATAGCCAATGTATAGATACTGTAAATGTAATATATTGATTTATAAAAAATGCACACTATGATTAGCACCAACACAATCAGCATTTTTGCAAAGATGTTTTGACCTACTAAATTCTACGTTGTCCGATTATCAGTAATTAAACTTGCACTTCAGTCAATCACTTTGGTTTTAAAGATGGCTTTCACTGGGTTGAAAGAAAGTAGACGTGATGAAGCAAGTGATATTCGAAGCCAGGATATTGGAAGTTGTTACTTTCCCCCAGGTACTTAGCATCAAGGGGCAGAAGAAGAGCCCAGGGCAGAGGGGGCTTGTCTGGCAGAGATTGAATGCGATTAGAACATGGTCAGACAATGGAAATAAAGGTTGATAGAGAGGAGCATTCAATAGAATAAATCTAGGCAAAACATAGATTTCCATATATATGCCCGGCTCTAATGCAATGACCTTTATACAGGCACAAATGAAATTCCCAGGGCCCTCTCACGATGGCTGAGTGCAAACCTAGTGCCGTTTTGTAGGTCTCGCCTAGGCAACGCGCATGCACTGTCTCTCCGAGACCTCCAGTAATTCGTATCAGTGCTGAATCTCCGTCTATTGCCTTTTTATTGGCCTGGTCGCTTGTCAGCTTAAATCCTTTGCTTTTGACCGGTTCATCTGTCTTTTAGTTCCTCCTTTATTTTTGGGGGAATGCCTATGCAGCACCGCCTAACTACTGTAAACCTGCCACTAGTGTGCTGAAGTATTTGTCTTGGAACTATTTGTCATTTTTGGTGTTGCTCTTAATTTGTTTGTGCTTGGTATTTTTGGAGGGGGTGAACAGTGAGTTTTAGTGTTTGCATTTGTGTTGCAATGATTTTAGCACTGATTAGAATTATGCCCCCACATGCTCTTCACACTCAGTTTAAAGAAAATAGGCCCCCAGTACCGCGGATCCCTTCCGTGCAAGGTGAGTTTTAATGTTTGCATTTGTGTTGCGATGATTTTAGCACTGATTAGCTTTATGCCCCCACATGCTTTCCACAATCAGTTTAAGGGAAACAGGCCCCCTGCACCGCAAATCCCTTCTGTGCAGGTACGGATTGTTGTTGTAACCAGGAGAGGGGGGCCCCATTAGCAATCGCGCTGCATGAGAGTAGCGAGGCAGCTCCTTTGTGTTGGTGACCTGTGAGCTTTTAGTGTGGAATTTGTAATAAATAATGTTCCATGAATCTTATTAGGCGTCAGCTTTAGGAGCACATTTTGTACCACTAGTGTGGTGAAGTATTTGGCTTTGAATTTTTTTTCGTTTTTGGTGTCTGTGTCTTTCTTAATTTGCTTTTGCATGGAATATTTTTTTGGGGTGACCGGTGAGTTTTATTGTTTGGGTAAATGGTCTAAATATCGATTCCAAAATATCGAGTAACCTAAATATTGAGTCCAAAATATAGAATGGACAAAATATCGACTGGACAGAATATAGACATCCAAAATATCGTTTTGAAGGTAAGTACTGTAATATCGAATTAAAAAATATAGACAGTCAAAATATCGAAGTACATAATATAGGTGATTAAAAATATCGACTTTTTAATAATATCAATTTTTTTAAATTGTTTTATATGTTCGTTTATGTGTGAAAGGTGTATATTTATTTGTAATTTATTGTAAGTAATTAATTTTATGTTATTTAATTTTTGCGTAATTTAATTCTGTAGCGGGTTGTGGGTTTATAGGGGAATAGGGTGGGAAGTAATTTAATTATAATTAATTAAATATGTTAATTATTTAATTGGTATTTATTTTGAATAAATTGTTAATTAATTTGTAATTGATAATTAATTAATTGGTAATTGATAATTAATTTTTATTAATTGATTAATTAATAATTATGTGAATAATATTATTTTATTTTCTGTAGCGGGTTGTGGGTTTATAGGGGAATAGGATGGGAAGTAATTTAATTATAATTAATTAAATATGTTAATTAATTAATTGGTATTTATGTTGAATATATTGTCAATTAATTTTGAATTGGTAATTAATTAATTGTTAATTGATAATTATTTTGTATTAATTGATTATTTGATAATTATGTGAATAATATCATTTTATTTTTAGTAGCGGGTTGTGGGTTTATAGGGGAATAGGGTGGGAAGTAATTTATTTATAATTAATTAAACATGTTAATTAATTAATTGGTATTTATTTTGAATAAATTGTCAATTAATGTTTAATTGGTAATTAATTAATTGTTAATTGATAATTAATGTTTATTAATTGATTAATTGATAATTATGTGAATAATATTATTTTATTTTTAGTAGCAGGTTGTGGGTTTATAGGGGAATAGTGTGGGAAGTAATTTAATATAATTAATTAAACATGTTAATTAATTAATTGGTATTTATTTAGAATAAATTGTTGATTAATTTTTTATTGGTAATTAATTAATTCTTAATTGGTAATTACAATTTATTAATTGATTAATTTATAATTATGTGATTTATATTAATTTATTTTCACTAGTGTGGGGAGATTAAAATTTACCCCTATGCTATCCAACGCTTTCCCTACTGTTGCACTCTCTGGAGTGGCAATAGTAATTTTTACCCCTACGCTATCCAACACTTTCCCTACTGTTGCACTCTCTGGAGTGGGAATAGTAATTTTTATCCCTACGCTATCCAACGCTTTCCCTACTGTTGCTCTCTCTGGAGTGGGAATAGTAATTTTTACCCCTACGCTATCCAACGCTTTCCCTACTGTTGCACTCTCTGGAGTGGGAATAGTAATTTTTACCCCTACGCCATCCAACGCTTTCCCTACTGTTGCACTTACTGGAGTGGGAATAGTAATTTTTACCCCTACGCTATCCAACGCCTTCCCTACTGTTGCACGCTCTGGAGTGGGAATAGTAATTTTTACCCCTACGCCATCCAACGCTTTCCCTACTGTTGCACTCACTGGAGTGGGAATAGTAATTTTTACCCCTACGCTATCCAACGCTTTCCCTACTGTTGCACTCGCTGGAGTGGGAATAGTAATTTTTACCCCTATGCTATCCAACGCCTTCCCTACTGTTGCACTCTCTGGAGTGGGAATAGTAATTTTTAGCCCTACGCTATCCAACGCTTTCCCTACTGTTGCACTCGCTGGAGTGGGAATAGTAATTTTTACCCCTACGCTATCCAACGCTTTCCCTACTGTTGCACTCTCTGGAGTGGGAATAGTAATTTTTACCCCTACGCTATCCAACGCTTTCCCTACTGTTGCACTCTCTGGAGTGGGAATAGTAATTTTTACCCCTACACTATCCAACGCTTTCCCTACTGTTGCACTCTCTGGAGTGGGAATAGTAATTTTTACCCCTACGCTATCCAACGCTTTCCCTGCTGTTGCACTTACTGGAGTGGGAATAGTAATTTTTACCCCTACGCTATCCAACGCCTTCCCTACTGTTGCACGCTCTGGAGTGGGAATAGTAATTTTTACCCCTACGCCATCCAACGCTTTCCCTACTGTTGCACTCACTGGAGTGGGAATAGTAATTTTTACCCCTACGCTATCCAACGCTTTCCCTACTGTTGCACTCGCTGGAGTGGGAATAGTAATTTTCACCCCTACTCTATCCAACGCTTTCCCTACTGTTGCACTCTCTGGAGTGGGAATAGTAATTTTTACCCCTACGCTATCTAACGCTTTCCCTACTGTTGCACTCACTGGAGTGGGAATAGTAATTTTTACCCCTATGCTATCCAACACCTTCCCTACTGTTGCACTCTCTGGAGTGGGAATAGTAATTTTTAGCCCTACGCTATCCAACGCTTTCCCTACTGTTGCACTCGCTGGAGTGGGAATAGTAATTTTTACCCCTACGCTATCCAACGCTTTCCCTACTGTTGCACTCTCTGGAGTGGGAATAGTAATTTGTACCCCTACGCTATCCAACGCTTTCCCTACTGCTGCACTCTCTGGAGTGGGAATAGTAATTTTTACCCCTATGCTATCCAACGCCTTCCCTACTGTTGTATTCCCTGGAGTTGGAATGGTAATTTTTAGCCCTACGCTATCCAACGCCTTCCCTACTGTTGCACTCTCTGGAGTGGGAATAGTAATTTTTACCCCTACGCTATCCAACGTTTTCCCTACTGTTGCACTCACTGGAGTGGGAATAGTCATTTTTACCCCTAAGCTATCCAACGCTTTCCCTACTGTTGCACTCTCTGGAGTTGGAATAGTAATTTTTGCCACTACGCTATCCAACGCTTTCCCTACTGTTGCACTTCCAGGAGTGGGAATAGTAATTTTTACCCCTACGCTATCCTACGGTAATAATATTGTGTATTTTTTATTAATATTATGTTTATATATATATATGTTTTAACAGATATGATTGTATTTTTTTTATAAGTTAAAATAATTATTTAATAATTTTAAGGTAATTTAAGTATTTTAAAGTATATTTTAGCTATTTATTTTTACTAATTTTTTTATTTTACATTATTTTTAACAAATTCGATATTTTTACAATGTATATATATATATATATAAACGATATTTTGGTACTTACCTGTTTGTAAATAGGAATTCGATATTTTGTCAGTCGATATTTTGGCTTCGATATTTTGGGTAGTCTATATTGTGTCCGTCGATATTTAGTCAGTGATCCATTGTTTGCATTGGTGTTGCGATAATTTTAGCACTGATTAACATTATGCTCCCACATGCTCTCAACAAACAGATTAAGAGAAACAGGCCACCGGTATAGCAAATCAAGGCAGGTCCTTCGTGTTGGTGACTTATGAGCTTTTGGTGTTGAATATGTACCAAATAATATTTTCAGACTTTGCCGATCTGTTTTCCGACAGCTCCGCTCTATGGCGGTGGGATTCATTTGGGGGGCGGGAAGACGGTGAGTTGCTATGGCTACAATGATACGTCCGAGAGCCGATGGTGGCCTGGCCGTGCCAGATTTTGAATGGTATTATTTTGCGGCGCAGCTGCAGTGGCTCATCCAGGCTGTGGCTCGGGAGTTCCGTGGCCCAGATGATCCTGAAGGGTGATGGATCCCGCGATATATTTTATCCTTTATACTGCTCTGGTAGAAGATGCGTCTTGAACTGCTCACTGCTGAGGAGAGGACGCTGCGGTTATGCTGGAATCGGAGCCAGCGTTGGGCCAGATTCTGTTGTTGGTATGCCCCGGAAATACCGTTGGAAATGTGAACGGCCTTGACGCATGGAGGGGGTTGGGCGGCACTGGCTACCTGGGAAGAACTGGGACTACAAGTGCTGGGAGACCTCTACGAAAATGATAACGTTTCAGACCCTTCAACAGAAATATGATCTTCCACAGGGGAATTATTTGCTGCATTCCGCACTTGTTTCCGCTATGCAGCGTTACTGGGGGATGGGTCTGTCGGAACCAAGTACCTCCATGGGGTGTCAATATGTGGTGATTGCGGCGGGAAAGGTTAAGGCCATTACGTGCCTTTACAGGCGCATATTAACTGAGGCACAGGAGCCATTGCACACGTTGCAAGGGAAGTGGGAGCGGGATCTTGGCAGGGAAATCCCAGAGACTTCGTGGGTCCATCTAGTTAGGAGAGCCTTGAAGTGTATGAGGAATGCTAGATTCCAGCTGGTACAATTACAGGGCGCCAGAATCTAATACAATAATGAACATGAACTTCAGTATTACAGTACAGGTCATAACATACCTACTCAGAGGTCGCCATTGAGTCCAGGGCGTATTTGACGCCGGCCAAGCTCAACCAATACTTTAATGCGGTAGCATCTCAGTGTCCGAGGTGTAGTTTGGAGGGAGCCGACTTTCAGCACATATTGTGGGGGTGCACGAATTTAGGGACGTATTGGAAGGAGGTACTGGAACTATTATGCCGTATAACAGACTGGACATTAGAACCAGATATGGGAGTTTGCTTGTTGCACTGGTTCCCACATACCACCACAACGTAAGTGACAAGTAAATTTATAGACCTGGGCCTTGTCTTAGGTAAGAGGGAAATCACAATACACTGGAAATCGGTAAGGGGGCCAGGGGTGGGCAGATGTTGGGCGGAGTTGCTCAAATGGGCGTAGAGCGTAAGGGACCTTAGGCTGCAACAGGCCCTGAGGACGAATAATGAAAAGGCGCTAGAGGCGGCAAGGGCGTGGGAGGCCTTAGTTGTGATATTAAAGTCCCCAGAATCAGAGTCAGAGAAGGGGATCGGAATTGGAGGAGGTGCAAGACCCCGATGATGCATTGGAACGGAGGGAAGGAGTTGAGGTATGATTGCTGGACTCAATGGCGACCTCTGAGTAGGTATGTTATGACCTGTACTGTAATACTGAAGTTCATGTTCATTATTGTATTGGATTCTGGCGCCCTGTAATTGTTGATAGACCATGCTGAGGAGGCGCACCAGTGGTGGGGGGGGCGAGATGAGGGTGGGGGACATGGCGTGAGACGGTTGAGGACATTTTATATTGTGAGAATCCAATTGCCGTTACATTGCTGTACATTGGAATTGACCTTTTTGTTTTTTTGAAAATCAATAAAAAAAAAAATGTAACAAATAATATTCGGGGATCTTATCAGGTGGCAGCTTTAGGGACTCACGTTTGCTTTCGTGTCACTGGCCAGATAGAAAAAAATCTTACAATTCACAGCGCTCTACCCTTCTAAACAAAATGCAGTGTGCCAGCCAGAATGCTGTAATAAAAGTAAAGCAAACATGTGAACAGTTTCTGCGCTTCATGTTTTAATTTTTCTCTGCCAATCAGCATGCAGTTATAACAGAACAATGCCTAGGCACACACGTCTGCAATGTACGTCTGTGATATTGGTGTACTACTGGACCTGCTGTAATTAGGCAATGCGCGCCATTCTGCTCTTCACCCAGCCCTTTGTACCGGTCACTATGCAGTAATCTTGGTAGACTGCACACGCGATATACCCACGTTTTGCATGCCACATGTTTGCTTTGTGTATCATTCAGCATGCTGTCACTGCAAAAGGGATATGGCCTAGTGGTAAGCGCTGCTGACTTTGAACCGGGACAACATCCTGGCTTCTGCTCAAAGTCGCGTGATTCTGTACCACCTTGGAACTCACGTTCCAGTTTTAAAATTTGCTCTACAACATGTGATTTTGGGCACATAATTAAAATTTTTAAGATGTACTAACTACATGTGCTCTGGACTGGAGCAGAAGCTGTTATGTTGATTATAAGGTGCTAGTGCTATGCACCCGAACATATTGGCTTATATTTACCAGTGCGCTCTTCCTATATGTAAAATACTACTAAATAATATGACTGCCTGGAATTTGGATTGAATCCTGGCTTTCTATAAACATACTGGAACGCTTTTATAAAATAAATGTAGTCCCATGTACTTTAGGGCCTGTGAGGCATCAATAAAATCAATTGTAAATTTTTAAATCCTTTTAAGTGTGTGTCGCATTTCTTGTTTTTTTGTACCTTTCAGCTGAAACCTGGAGTTGTTTTTGCACTTTGTTTTTAAGTTACTGATCTGCATCTCAAAGATTCTGCATACACAAAGATTATGATCTTTACAATGAGGCTTATTTACACTTAATTAGCTCGTCTTGGTTTCCTTTCTCAGCTGTAGGGAACATGCTAATGTTTCACACTACAGCAGACTTTCAGGCTCATTTTTACCTCCAAAACAAATGCTAATACAGTGGGATTTATTCACTCAGCTACACGATTCAGCGTAAAAACAATGTTTTTGTTTTAAAAAACAAAGTTCGAATCGTAATGCAACAAAGTGTATTTTTTCTTTGATAATACTAATTTACTTTTTGGGTAGCTGCAAACATAATGGAATAACACGGCCCCTTGTACCGGTCACGATGCAGTAGTAATCTTGGTAGACTGCACATGCGATATACCCACGTTTTGCATGCCACATGTTCGTTTTGTGTATCAGTCAGCATGCAGTTGCTGAGAAAGGGATGTAGCATAGTGGTAAGCGCTGCTGACTTTGAACCGGGATAACATCCTGGCTTCTGCTCAAAGTCGTGTGATTCTGTTCTACTGAGCACCACCTAAACACCAGCACAACACCGAAGCATCACAGAGAACAACATCAGCATCACTCTCACACAGCAGTATCAATAAACAGCACCAAAGCATCACTCAGCAACTCTTCAACATGACTAAACACCACCTCAGTATTACTATACAACACATTGGCACTAGCACAGCAGCAAATAAACACCACCATAGCACCACATAAGCACCAACACAGCACAACATCATCAATGCACCACTAACAGAGCAGCACCAAAACGGCAAAAGCACAGTGCCACCTCAGCTCCAGTGAACCAACACCTCAACATCAACACAGCACAGCACAACACAGCACCATCTCAGTATCAGCGCAGCTTCACCCAGCATCAATGCAACCAAAATTCAAAAGCAAATCAGGGCCAACACAACACCACTTCAGCAACAGTGCTGCACCACCTCAGCATCAGCGCTGCTCCACATCAGCATCACTACAACACCAGCAGTGCTGCCCCACATCAGCACAGCACAGCCATACCACAGTAGTAATTCAGCACCAACAAAGCACAACTTCAACATAATGATGTACTACATAGGCATAAACTAAAACAACAACACAAAGCCAGCTCAACATTACAAAGCAACACAGCTGCACAGCAGCCCCACTGCTCTACAACATAGCTTAAAACAAAGGCAAACCAAAACATCTGGCTAATCACTTATAAGGTCCCAAAGGCGAGCCCTATTGGCTATGCCAATGCTTGTCTGCATTTGAGGTGTCTATAGTTCAATCATAAAACTCGGAATTTCTCTGAGTTAATGAATTAACTTTTAACAGAATATGCTTCTCTCTGTTTCCGCCTTGTTCTGTCTAAAGTTTACCCATTAAATTCCGAATGTTGTGTTTGAACTTTAGACACTTAACATAAAAAAAACAAAAAAACACAAGCACTTGGCTCTGCGCAGCTCCATCATTACACCCCCTATCAGTTTAAATGCTCCTTGGTTTTCACTGATGCCTGCGTTGTTAGCACTACGAATAGATGCCCTAAAATTGGATGTATAAACCATTGGAAAGGTGTGTGAATAATAAATAGTTACAACTTTGTGGCTGTCCATTGCCCCCCAGTGGCCGCCCTAGCTCATCTCCTTTGGCCACTCGTAACTTCAGCTTACAACATTGAAAACTATATGATACTAGCAGTTTTACCCCATGTAAGCAGGGTGAATCAGGGAGGTCTGCAACAAGACAGGTTTCAATGGGATTTATTTTGTATATAATTTCAATTTGGTTCGATCAGGATTGTCCTTCACAAATAAAGTCTTTATTCACAGCTTCTTGGGCTTTTTCAGTAGCCACGAGTCCTGGTACGGTTGTAAGATTGCCTTCTTGTCTCAGGTTTTTCCTCAAACATCAAAATAAAGAAAGACAAACAAAAAAAGATGATGTGAGAATGTATCTTCGTTTTCACACCGTCACCATAGGGGGGGGGAAGTTGTGAGAAGACACCCGGTGCTCTTTCACTGGGGGGGATGGTGTACAAGTGAAGGGGGGGGAATTAATGGGTTGGTGGCAGAGCTATGGGTTTAACCTGGTTTCTCCCCGCCGACCTTCGCCCGCCTCCCAGCCCACCCCGCAATCCGTGCACGCACCTGGGAGAGCCACACTCCTCCCGGAGTGTGGCTGGATGTTACATCGACACGCCGGTCTCCTGCTGCTTCCGCCGTTCCAATGGTCCTTCGCTTGGCAGTCAGGACTGGAATCGGGGCCCCTTCTTCTCTTCCCGATTTCTCTTCCTGGACTCTGTACACGTAACCTCCTCCGTTCCCGGTGTCTCTTTCTGGATTCGGTACTCAGCGTCTTCCTCCTTCCAGCGTTTCTTCCAGTCCATCTTCTCTTCCGGAGGCTCGTCCTCAATTGGGTTAGGGCTAATGTCGACAGGCCAGGGTGCGTGGTTTGTTGAAACATGCTCCCGATTAAATGAGCCGCTCCATTCTCCGGTCGAATCTCAAAAGATGCAATCTGGGGAATCCTCTGTCTGTGAAAAAAGGAGAGGATTGTGGTTTCCATAAACATGCCACCCAGTATAGTCATCGGAAAGGGGGGCTTTGTGACATACCCCACCCCTGGACCTGTCCCGCTCAGGGAGAGGGAGCACGCGGGAAAGAAAATCGGCATTACTGTTCTCTGTTGCTTTACGGTGCAGTAATTAAAAAACATAAGGTTGGAGGGAGAGGAACCACGTGAGTATACAAGGGTTGTTTCCAGAATTCCGACTCATCCACTGCGAAGGTGCGTGGTCGGTATATAAGATAAAGCGATTCCCCTCAAGGTAATAGCGTAGTTTTTCAACTGCCCATTTAATGACGAGGCACTCCTTTTCTATGGTGTGGTACTTTTTCTCCCGGGGAAAAAGCTTCCTACTAATGAATAATATAGGATGTTCTATGCCTTGCAGAGACAGCTGGGATTGAACCATTCCCACCCCGGAATCAGAGGCATCTGTATGAAGGATAACGGGTTTGGAGAAATCAGGTGAGGATAGGACAGGGCTGCTTGTGATAGCTTTTTTAAGTAAGAGAAAAGCTTTTTTTACTTTGTCGGTGGGGGTTAAGAGGTCGGCTGTTTTTGCTTCTTTTTTTAAGAGGTCTGTGAGGGGTCCTGCTATGTCCGAATAGTGGGGGATACATTTCCTGTAGTACCCCAATAATCCAAGAAGGGCCTGACTTCCCGTTTGGTGGAAGGAAAAGGGGTGTCCATGATCGCTCTCATTTTCTCGGTCTGGGGTTCTATTCTTCCGTTCACTAGGACAAAGCCTAGATATTTGGCTTTTTGGAAGGCCACTTTGGACTTCTTTGCGTTAACGTGTAGGACTGCTTGGGATAAGGCCAAGAGTACTTTCTTACAGTGGGTCAAGTGTTCCTCCCAGGTAGGACTAAAGATAGACTAAAGATAACAATATCATCAAGATAGGCTGATGAAAATGCCTGGTGTTCATGAAGCACGGTGTTCATTAAACGCTGAAAGGTAGCAGGTGCTCTATGAAGACCAAATCGTAGAACCGTAAACTCATAGAGCCCATCTGGAGTAATAAAAGCGTTTTTTGCTCGGTCTTGTTCTCTTAGGGGGACCTGCCAGTATCCTTTTGTTAAATCAAGGGTTGTTATGTACTGGGCGTTCCCCAACCTCTCTATTAACTCATCTACCTTTGGCAGGGGGTATGAGTCAAACTGGGAAATGGCATTTACTGCTCTGAAGTCTATACAGAAGCGAATGGAGCCATCCGGTTTTAGTACTAAAATGATAGGAGAGGCCCATTCGCTCTTAGAGGGGCGGATGACTCCCATCTCCAACATGGTTTGGATCTCATTTTGTACGGCCGCTCTCCTGGCAGCCGGAAGCAGTAGGGTCGTTGTTTGATGACCTTGCCAGGGATCGTTTCAATGGTATGTTAGACCAGGGTTGTTCTTACTGGGTTATCCGAAAATATCGGAGAAAACTGTTTAAGCAACTCTTTTAGAGACTGGTGTTGTTGGGGGGAGAGGGACTGGTTTATAACGAGTTGACCCAGGGTACAAGGGTTCTCTTTTTGCTTTGTTGTTAAGAAATTAGCTGCTTTAGGGAGGGGACCCAACCATTTTTTTAGGATGTTGATGTGGAAGGTTTGGATCTTGGAGGGGTGTACTTGTATTTTGTAGTTTGTTTTTCCAACTACTCCTACCACCTTGTAGGGTCCCATCCACTCTGCTTTGATTTTACTTGTAGAGGATGGGAGGAGAACCAAATCCCAATCTTTAACAGCAAGTGCTCTCCACTTTTTGCCCTTGTCATATTGATACCGCTGTTTGTCTTGCTGTTTTTCGAGATTGGAATAGGCGAGGTCACAAAGTTTCCCTATCCTGGACATAAGATTGTGTGTATACTCAAGTAAATCCCTGGTCTCATATTCCTCCTCCTTCTCCCATGCCTCCTTTGTCATTTCCAGGAATGATCTGGGTTGTCTCCCATACAGCAATTCAAAGGAGGAGCAACCCAGGCTGCTCTGGACCTGGCTGCGGATGACATATAAGGAGAGAGGAAGAAGTTGATCCCAGTCTTTCCCTTCATTTCGTAACATCTTTTTCAGGGTGAGTTTTAGGGTTCCATTGTACCTTTCAACCAATCCATTGGTTTGTGGATGGTACACCGATGTTCGGATGTGCCCAATGTCTAGGGTATGGCAGACTTCCTTCATCAGGCGAGATACAAATGGGGTCCCTTGATCCTTTAGAATTTTTTTGAGAAAACCCACCCTGGAGAAGAGTCCGATTAGGTTCTCAGTGATGTTCTTTATTGTTGGTGCTTTTAGGGGGAAGGCTTCGGGGTAGCCGGTGGCATAATCCACTATAACTAGGGCATGCATATGTCCTCTTTTTCTTTTTGGTAGGGGACCTATTTAATCCATTCTGACTCTTTCGAATGGTTGGCCGATTATTTGGAGTGGTTGAAGGGTAACCAGGGGAGGTCGATATGGATTTCTTTTCTGACAGACCGCACATTGCCGACAATAGGAACTTATAGCTCCATATACCCCAGGCCAATAAAAATGCCGGAGTATATTCTGTGTGGTTTTCTCTACCCCGGTGTGTCCTTCAGTGAGATGCGCGTGTGCAAAGAACAGGATTTGTTCTCTAAACGCTAAAGGTACAAGCAATTGGGATGAGGTATCTTTTTTTTCTTCTCTGTATAATAGACCTTTATTTATAAAGAACCAGGGGTATCTTGGGGTTGAGGTGGGATCAGGGTTTTTGGCGGCTTGCCAGACATTACGCAAGGTAGGATCATTGCTTTGAGTGTATTTAAAATTCTTGTCTAAGAGCCATGTGGTCGTACTCGCTGGGGATCATGGATGGGTTTTGGGGGTAGCTTTTTCTCTACTTTCCCTGGTGTGGGATGGTGGGTTCTTTCTATGTCCCCAGTATATGCTCGTGGCTGAGCACGGGAATAAATTGCGGCCATCTCCACTGCTTCCATGGTGGTGAGATGTTTATGTTGGCGTAACCAACACTGGGTGTTAAAAGGGAGGGACTCCAGGAATTGTTCTAAATAAATCATGTCCATAATCTCCTCTTTAGTGTGTTCTATTGGTCTGAGCCACTTTTCTGCCACAGCCTTCAAACGAAAGAAGAGAGTTTTAGGATTTTCTCACGGTATACTTTTTTTCTTGCGGAAGCGTATACGGCATGCCTCCGTGTCTAAGCGAAGATGGTCCAATATGATTGTTTTAATTTCATTATATGGCGTATTACCAGTAGCATTAGCAACCAGGTACGCCACCTGTGCTTCGCCTCTAAGAAGGGGAGCTAGAAAGAAAGGCCATTTCTCATACGGCCATCCACAGGCTCGGGCGGCTCTCTCAAAATTAAGGAGGAACGCGTCCAGGTCCTACCCTGTGACGTACTTTTGTAACGAGATACCTGGGGGACCCGAGGTACTGGTTCTTAATTCTCTTGTTCCAGAGGCCCCTTTTTCCTCTGAGATCTTCTGAAGCCCTTCTATTTGCGCCGCTATGCTTTCCTTCAGCAGGTCTCTATCGGCCTGGGCCGAGGACATCTGTTGTTGGACTGCCCATTCTAATTTCTCTTGGCTTGCCACAAGATGTTGAATTAAGGCTTCCATTATGTCAAGTCTAATGGACGTTTGCCCGCATTCTGCACCACTTGTAAGAGGGATGAATCAGGGAGGTCCACAACAAGAGAGGTTTCAGTGGGATTTATTTTGTATATAATTTCAATTTGGTTCGATCAGGATTGTCCTTCACAAATAAAGTCTTTATTCGCCGCTTCTCTGGCTTTTTCAGTATCCACGAGTCTTGGTACGGTTCTAAGATTGCCTTCTTGTCTCAGGTTTTTCCTCAAACATCAAAATAAAGAAAGGCAAAAAAAATGATGTGAGAATGTGTTGGACTTGGCCCTTAGGGCAGGTTCACCCCTAATCTTTTTGCTTTTGTTTGTGACCCAGAGTTAGTGATTTTTGGGTCTTGGCGCACTTTTTCCCTGTGTCCCAGAGTAAAGTGCGTGCGTGTAGTATGGCTGGCCTGCCCTCCCATAGGAATGCATGGGGAATGTGTGTGTCCCTGGTAGTTCCTGATGTGTGGGGAGTGCAGGCTCGAGTTTGGTATGCATGAACTCGTGAGAATGAATGTTGCGCAATGGTATGTGCGGCTTGTATGTGTCTAGAAGGGAAGTGCTACTTCTGGACATTGATGTATGTGTGCAGTGAGGATACTGGAGCGTGATTGGCTGGAGCTGGCTGGCATGCCAGGCTCCAGGAAGTCTGGATGGGTCTGCCCGGTGGTGAGTGTGAGATCAGCATGAGTGATGTGTGGGAGGAGTGCACCTGGGTCCTGGATGGGCTGGGGTTTTCCCCACACAATGCTGGCTCCGCCCCCTGTGGTTTGTCTAACGACCCAAGTCTCCCCAGTGAATGAAAGGGGTGGTTGGGCCATCAAGGGTACTCCCAAGCCAGCTGCAACTGGTTTCCCCCCACCCTGCACCCTGAAACAAAGGATTTCACAGTATAAGAAGGGGCTGTGTCCCCTTACAATTTGTTCTACTCTTGGATCCTGCCAGAGGGGGCTGTTGCTGCTGCTGGGGCCAGGAGGACCGCCACTTGGCTTGTCTCCCTGCCTGGAGACCCAGTGTGCTGGCTCTGGCCCTGCCTTGCCCCCCTGCCTGCCTAAAAGGACTTTGCTTGTGGCCAGAGCGCCTGGAAGCGCTTTATTTTCCCCCTTAGCACTGAGCGCGCTTCTCTGTGCCTGAGGAGCGCTTTATTTACAGAAGCCGGTGCCCACCCGGCATTGGACCCGATTCGCCGATCTTTGGCCGAGCGAGTGCCCACCTCGCCTTATATTTGATTTAGAGGCCGGTGCCCACCCGGCATTGCCCCGTGGTGTGTTTATTATTTACAAGCCGAAATCACAGCCGCAGCCCAGGAGCATCGAGAACCGTTGCCGGGCCGCTGCCTAGTGCGACCCGGAAGTGATTGGTGGTCCGGCCAATCCCTGCGCGGCCCGACCGAGAGACCCGGAAGTCCCGCCCTCGGCACTGCGGCGCGGGGAGAGGAGAGAGGCTGCCGGTGCTCGCGGGGCTCCCGTGAGGAGTGGAGAGCCCCGCACTGCCAGTGAGAGACATAGGGGTGGATGGGTCAGATACTAAGTACGAACTTAGGAACTACCTGGTCCAATGGTGTAAGGTACAAAGGGATCTTGAGCGCAGTGAGGAGAGGGCCCGGGCCGCACGCCATGAGGGTGGTGAGTCTGTGGGGAGCCCTGAAAAATGTGAAGTGAATGAGGATGACAGTGATTGGGCACCAGCAGATAGTGAGGACCCCATAGATAGGGAGTCCCTTGCTGGGTCCAGTGTCAGTACCAGCGCCCCATCCCTTGTCCTGTCCCCAGAGGAGTGGTTGGATAGGAGGGAAGAGCGGGAGCATCAGCTAGCGATGGAACAGCTCAGGTTGGAACACGCCAAGCTAGAGGCTGAAAGGGCCTTGTTCAGGGAGAAGGTAACCCTAGAGGATAGGTTATCCCCTGAGTGCAATTTTGATTTTCTGGATTCCCCAGGGAGGGTTGAGTCCAGTGGTGGCAGCTATTTAAGTGTTAGTGTAGACAGTCCCACTCCCAGTTCCCCGAGTATGGTACCTGTTTCCCAAGAGGAGGAGAACAGGTTGAAATTCAGGAACCTTAGGAAACCACCTCACCAGGGGTGGGAGTATTTTGTGGATGGCTGTTCTGATGCAATGTGGGATTGGCTGAGGGCTAACTCGGACAATGAGGTGGACGAAGTGGTGAATATGTTCCTCAAAGAGCAGTTGCTCAGTGTTGTGTGTCCAGAGTTGCGCCAGCACCTGCTGAAGTTGAAATGTTTTTGTCCTTGGGACCTTGCAGAAGAAGCAGAGCGCTGGGACAGTGCAAGAGGTTCTTTAGAGTCACTAGTGAGTGATTCCAACAATAGTGGGTCAGGTGTCCTCCAGCCCAGCTTGGTGGAGGAGGGTGAGAGTAGCCCAGCTAGGTCCCAGGTTAGTGAGGAGGGTGTAGGGGCTGACTGCCTGTCTCAGTGGAGCATGAGTGAGTGTGTGACCGAGAGTCCCCAGACGCCCGAAGCCCTGTCACAGAGCCTGGATGGTTTCTTTAGGGAACACCAGGATGGGAACCTAGACTTGCCTGTTAGTTCACTTGAGGGAGATCTCCTAGTGTGTAGAGGACCTGGAGCATCTGTAAGCGGAGCTTCTATGGTTCTAGAGTCTGGCAGTACCGCTCCAGTCGGGAGGGTACAGGAGTCCAGCGAAAGAAGTGATTGGGGGATAGTATGTGAGTCCCCAGAAGTCCTGGAGTGCCAGGCATTGGTTCCACCAAAGGTTCTAGACCGGAGGTTGGAAGGCCAGGTTCAGGATCTGCCTGACCTGAAGGGTGGGCCTACTGTAATCAGTGTCCTGACCAGTTCTTTTTCCAGAGGTACCGCCCCGGTTGGGAGGGAGCAGGACTCTGGAAGGGGGTGCAGAGGGTGGGAGAGCCCACCTCTGACCCCGGTGCAACCTGAGGGGTTAAACCCTAGGTTGGGAGAATTGTGTTTAGAGGGAACCCCTCGCAGGAGGAGGAGGAACCCTAGAAGAAGAGGTAGGGGGAGGAGAGCCTTCCCTGAGACTCCTGGTCCACCTAAGGTTGTAGACCCTAGGCTGGAGAACCAGTGGCAGTCTAGCCCTGTCTTGCAGACAGGAAGGGTGGAGAATGGCTATTATGTGCCAGGGGTTACTACCCCCCACTTTGTGAGTAGGCAGGATCCAGTGGCACCTGGGTGGCCTAGGGCCTGGTCCTGGCCGAGGGCAGCTGGAGAGTACCAGTGGGGTACCCCAGTTAGTCCCTACAGTAGTTTTAGAAGGAACCCTAGGGGTTCACCGTGGCGTAAAACAGGAGGGTGTCCCTGCAGTTGTGGGCCCGCGTCCGTGTTTTATCGCCCCAAGCAGGGAAGCCCATCACGGTGGTGATTGGTCTGCCCTGCGTTTTGGCTGGAAGGGGGTTTTGTTGGACTTGGCCCTTAGGGCAGGTTCACCCCTAATCTTTTTGCTTTTGTTTGTGACCCAGAGTTAGTGATTTTTGGGTCTTGGCGCACTTTTTCCCTGTGTCCCAGAGTAAAGTGCGTGCGTGTAGTATGGCTGGCCTGCCCTCCCATAGGAATGCATGGGGAATGTGTGTGTCCCTGGTAGTTCCTGATGTGTGGGGAGTGCAGGCTCGAGTTTGGTATGTATGAACTCGTGAGAATGAATGTTGCGCAATGGTATGTGCGGCTTGTATGTGTCTAGAAGGGAAGTGCTACTTCTGGACATTGATGTATGTGTGCAGTGAGGATACTGGAGCGTGATTGGCTGGAGCTGGCTGGCATGCCAGGCTCCAGGAAGTCTGGATGGGTCTGCCCGGTGGTGAGTGTGAGATCAGCATGAGTGATGTGTGGGAGGAGTGCACCTGGGTCCTGGATGGGCTGGGGTTTTCCCCACACAATGCTGGCTCCGCCCCCCTGTGGTTTGTCTAACCACCCAAGTCTCCCCAGTGAATGAAAGGGGTGGTTGGGCCATCAAGGGTACTCCCAAGCCAGCTGCAACTGGTTTCCCCCCACCCTGCACCCTGAAACAAAGGATTTCACCGTATAAGAAGGGGCTGTGTCCCCTTACAATTTGTTCTACTCTTGGATCCTGCCAGAGGGGGCTGTTGCTGCTGCTGGGGCCAGGAGGACCGCCACTTGGCTTGTCTCCCTGTCTGGAGACCCAGTGTGCTGGCTCTGGCCCTGCCTTGCCCCCCTGCCTCCCTAAAAGGACTTTGCTTGTGGCCAGAGCGCCTGGAAGCGCTTTATTTTCCCCCTTAGCGCTGAGCGCGCTTCTCTGTGCCTGAGGAGCGCTTTATTTACAGAAGCCGGTGCCCACCCGGCATTGGACCCGATTCGCCGATCTTTGGCCGAGCGAGTGCCCACCTCGCTTTATATTTGATATAGAGGCCGGTGCCCACCCGGCATTGCCCCGTGGTGTGTTTATTATTTACAAGCCGAAATCACGGCCGCAGCCCAGGAGCATCGAGAACCGTTGCCGGGCCGCTGCCTAGTGCGACCCGGAAGTGATTGGTGGGCCGGCCAATCCCTGCGCGGCCCGACCGAGAGACCCGGAAGTCCCGCCCTCGGCACTGCGGCGCGGGGAGAGGAGAGAGGCTGCCGGTGCTCGCGGGGCTCCCGTGAGGAGTGGAGAGCCCAGCACTGCCAGTGGAGAGGAGCCCCGCCCGCGGCCCCCGCAGAGCCACCGCCGCAAGGAGACCGACGGAGAGTGCTTCCCCGCCCTCGCAGACCCGGTGAGTGAGGGACAGGTTCTTGTTCTTGATTTAGAGCGGCCCCGGTTGGCAGCGGGCCGCTCTAACGTGCACCAGTTACACCGAGTCCCCCGAGAGGGACTCTGACACTCCAGGCAGCATTGTTTGTTCGACGAGCCACAGAGGCTCGAGGGGCCAATTGTTGTAAGAGCCTGCGAGGCTCAGACCAGGCCGCAGTCGATCTTCGAGCCCAGGAAGGCTCACAGCGCCCTTTTGTTCTTGAGCCCAGAGAGGCTCTCCAGTTGCTCCTGGGTCCCCCGTGAGGGACCCCCACCGCCCAGTGAGGCTGCCCATTTGTTTTAAGAGCCTGAGAGAGGCTCTTGAGTGCCCATCATTGTTTTAGAGTGCTGAAGCTCTTAAGGGCCATTCCATTTGATTTAGAGCCCAGAGAGAGGCTCTTGGGGGGGACACAGGCAGTTGGTCAGAGCCCCGTGGCTCCCACGCTGTGTTGCCCTCCCCATTGTTCTTGAGCCCACGTGGCTCCAACGTTTGCCTACCTGTGATTTACAACTGTCCAGCACTTAGTGGACAGTTGCGACGTTTAGGTTTTGTGTCTTGGCTGCCTGCGCAGCCTCCCCTGACATTGAGACTCAGGGCATTCCAGCCCTTGCGAGGCCAGTTGGCCTGGGGGACAATTCTAGTGTTGTGCTACGTGCACCCTGCGCAATTTATGATTTACTGCTTATGTGATTCCTGCGCAAATGTTCTACCTGCACCTCTGAATGTGTTTTAATGTTTCATGTGCAATTGTTTGATATTACCTTTGCTAAAAGTGACCTGCTTAGGTAATTCTTTATGTTTTAATCCCCTTTGCTAAAAGTGACCTGCTTAGAGGATTGTTTGATATTACCTTTGCTAAAAGTGACCTGCTTAGGTAATTGTTTATGGTTTATTCCCCTTTGCTAAATGTGACTTGCATAGGTGATTATTTTAGGTTTCCTTCCCTTTGCTAAATGTGACTTGCTTAGGTGATGGTTTTCCTTCCATAGGTCCTGATGATAAGGTCCTAGTTCCCTGCGTGATTTCCCTACAGTGTTTAGGGTGGCGTAGGAGGTATTTTCCCTTTACCAGTAGTTACTGGTTGTATGCTACATTTACTATTTCTGTGTTACAGTCATTATATGTTTATGTGCTAAGTGTTATACCTACAAGTGCTATTTCTAAAAAGTGCATACCCCTGACAGTGGTCCAGGTGGCCCTGTCCTGTACATAATCCCTTGTAAATCTTGCCCGTGCCTGTTGGCACATTGTAAAGTGTGTGTGTTATCTAATGTGTTTTTATTATTATAATACAAAGGCTATTTTTGATATAACCTTGTATGGAGTTTCCTTTGTGGTGGGCCTAGGGTGTTGTCGCTGGGGTGCGCGCGCAAACGCTTTACACATCGCCTCTGAGATTAGCCTTGCTGCTCGCGTCACGTTACCTAGAGGGTGAGCAGGGGTTATCTTGGTGTGTAACTCCCTTGCCCTGACCTTAGAAATGGTGATCCCTGACTGACTTTGGCGTGAGCCTTGGCCGGCCGGGGGTCCCGCTTCTAACAGAATGTATCTTCGTTTTCACACCGTCACCATAGGGGGGGAAAGGTGTGAGAAGACACCCGGTGCTCTTTCACTGGGGGGGATGGTGTACAAATGATGGGGGGGGAATTAATGGGTTGGTGGCAGAGCTATGGGTTTAACCTGGTTTCTCCCCGCCGACCTTCGCCCGCCTCCCAGCCCACCCCGCAATCCGTGCACGCACCTGGGAGAGCCACACTCCGCCCGGAGTGTGGCTGGATGTTACATCGACACGTCGGTCTCCTGCTGCTTCCGCCGTTCCAATGGCCCTTCGCTTGGCAGTCAGGACTGGAATCGGGGTGCCTTCTTCTCTTCCCGGCTTCTCTTCCTGGACTCTGTACACCGTAACCTCCTCCGTTCCCGGCGTCTCTTTCTGGATTCGGTACTCAGCGTCTTCCTCCTTCCAGCGTTTCTTCCAGTCCATCTTCTCTTCCGGAGGCTCGTCCTCAATTGGGTTAGGGCTAATGTCGACAGGCCTGGGGGCGTGGTTTGTTGAAACATGCTCCCGATTAAATGAGCCGCTCCATTCTCCAGTCGAATCTCGAAAGATGCAATCTGGGGAATCCTCCGTCTGTGAAAAAAGAAGAGGATTGTGGTTTCCATAAACATGCCACCCAGTATAGTCATCGGAAAGGGGGGCTTTGGAACATACCCCACCCCTGGACCTGTCCCGCTCAGGGAGAGGGAGCACGCGGGAAAGAAAATCGGCATTACTGTTCTCTGTTCCTTTACGGTGCAGTACTTCAAAAACATAAGGTTGGAGGGAGAGGAACCACGTGAGTATACAAGGGTTGTTTCCAGAATTCCGACTCATCCACTGCGAAGGTGCGTGGTCGGTATATAAGATAAAGCAATTCCCCTCAAGGTAATAGCGTAGTTTTTCAACTGCCCATTTAATGGCGAGGCACTCCTTTTCTATGGTGTGGTACTTTTTCTCCCGGGGAAAAAGCTTCCTACTAATGAATAATATAGGATGTTCTATGCCTTGCGGAGACAGCTGGGATTGAACCATTCCCACCCCGGAATCAGAGGCATCTGTATGAAGGATAACGGGTTTGGAGAAATCAGGTGAGGATAGGACAGGGCTGCTTGTGATAGCTTTTTTAAGTAAGAGAAAAGCTTTTTTTACTTTGTCGGTGGGGGTTAAGAGGTCGGCTGTTTTTGCTTCTTTTTTTAAGAGGTCTGTGAGGGGTCCTGCTATGTCCGAATAGTGGGGGATACATTTCCTGTACTACCCCAATAATCCAAGAAGGGCCTGACTTCCCGTTTGGTGGTAGGAAAAGGGGTGTCCATGATCGCTCTCCTTTTCTCGGTCTGGGGTTCTATTATTCCATTCACTAGGACAAAGCCTAGATATTTGGCTTTTTGGAAGGCCACTTTGGAATTCTTTACGTTAACGTGTAGGCCTGCTTGGGATAAGGCCAAGAGTACTTTCTTACAGTGGGTCAAGTGTTCCTCCCAGGTAGGACTAAAGATAGACTAAAGATAACAATATCATCAAGATAGGCTGATGAAAATGCCTGGTGTTCATGAAGCACGGTGTTCATTAAACGCTGAAAGGTAGCAGGTGCTCTATGAAGACCAAATGGTAGAACCGTAAACTCATAGAGCCCATCTGGAGTAATAAAAGCGTTTTTTGCTCGGTCTTGTTCTCTTAGGGGGACCTGCCAGTATCCTTTTGTTAAATCAAGGGTTGTTATGTACTGGGCGTTCCCCAACCTCCCTATTAACTCATCTACCTTCGGCTGGGGGTATGAGTCAAACTGGGAAATGGCATTTACTGCTCTGAAGTCTATACAGAAGCGAATGGAGCCATCCGGTTTTAGTACTAAAATGATAGGAGAGGCCCATTCGCTCTTAGAGGGGCGGATGACTCCCATCTCCAACATGGTTTGGATCTCATTTTGTACGGCCGCTCTCCTGGCAGCCGGAATGCAGTAGGGTCGTTGCTTGATGACCTTGCCAGGGATCGTTTCAATGGTATGTTAGACCAGGGTTGTTCTTACTGGGTTATCTGAAAATATCGGAGAAAACAGTTTAAGCAACTCTTTTAGAGACTGGTGTTGTTGGGGGGAGAGGGACTGGTTTATAACGAGTTGACCCAGGGTACAATGGTTTTCTTTTTGCTTTGTTGTTAAGAAATGAGCTGCTTTAGGGAGGGGACCCAACCATTTTTTTAGGATGTTGATGTGGTAGGTTTGGATCTTGGAGGGGTGTACTTGTATTTTCTAGTTTGTTTTTCCAACTACTCCTACCACCTTGTAGGGTCCCATCCACTCTGCTTTGATTTTACTTGTAGAGGATGGGAGGAGAACCAAATCCCAATCTTTAACAGCAAGTGTTCTCCACTTTTTGCCCTTGTCATATTGATACCACTGTTTGTCTTGCTGTTTTTCGAGATAGGAATAGGCGAGGTCACAAAGTTTCCCTTTCCTGGACATAAGATTGTGTGTATACTCAAGGAAATCCCTGGTCTCATATTCCTCCTCCTTCTCCCATGCCTCCTTTGTCATTTCCAGGAATGTTCTGGGTTGTCTCCCATACAGCAATTCAAAGGAGGAGCAACCCAGGCTGCTCTGGACCTGGCTGCGGATGACATATAAGGAGAGAGGAAGAAGTTGATCCCAGTCTTTCCCTTCATTTTGTAACATCTTTTTCAGGGTGAGTTTTAGGGTTCCATTGTACCTTTCAACCAATCCATTGGTTTGTGGATGGTACACCGATGTTCGGATGTGCCCAATGTCTAGGGTATGGCAGACTTCCTTCATCAGACGAGATACAAATGGGGTCCCTTGATCCTTTAGAATTTTTTTGAGAAAACCCACCCTGGAGAAGAGTCCGATTAGGTTCTCAGTGATGTTCTTTATTGTTGGTGCTTTTAGGGGGAAGGCTTCGGGGTAGCCGGTGGCATAATCCACTATAACTAGGGCATGCATATGTCCTCTTTTTCTTTTTGGTAGGGGACCTATTTAATCCATTCTGACTCTTTCGAATGGTTGGCCGATTATTTGGAGTGGTTGAAGGGTAACCGGGGGAGGTCGATATGGATTTCTTTTCTGACAGACCGCACATTGCCGACAATAGGAACTTATAGCTCCATATACCCCAGGCCAATAAAAATGCCGGAGTATATTCTGTGTGGTTTTCTCTACCCGGTGTGTCCTGCAGTGAGATGCGCGTGTGCAAAGAACAGGATTTGTTCTCTAAACGCTAAAGGTACAAGCAATTTGGATGAGGTATCTTTTTTTTCTTCTCTGTATAATAGACCTTTATTTATAAAGAACCAGGGGTATCTTGGGGTTGAGGTGGGATCAGGGTTTTTGGCGGCTTGCCAGACATTACGCAAGGTAGGATCATTGCTTTGAGTGTATTTAAAATTCTTGTCTAAGAGCCATGGGGTCGTACTCGCTGGGGATCATGGATGGGTTTTGGGGGTAGCTTTTTCTCTACTTTCCCTGGTGTGGGATGGTGGGTTCTTTCTATGTCCCCAGTATATGCTCGTGGCTGAGCACGGGAATAAATTGCGGCCATCTCCACTGCTTCCATGGTGGTGAGGTGTTTATGTTGGCGTAACCAACACTGGGTGTTAAAAGGGAGGGACTCCAGGAATTGTTCTAAATAAATCATGTCCATAATCTCCTCTTTAGTGTGTTCTATTGGACTGAGCCACTTTTCTGCCACAGCCTTCAAACGAAAGAAGAGAGTTTTAGGATTTTCTCACGGTATACTTTTTTTCTTGCGGAAGCGTATACGGCATGCCTCCGTGTCTAAGCCAAGATGGTCCAATATGATTGTTTTAATTTCATTATATGGCGTATTACCAGTAGCATTAGCAACCTGGTACGCCACCTGTGCTTCGCCTCTAAGAAGGGGAGCTAGAAAGAAAGGCCATTTCTCATACGGCCATCCACAGGCTCGGGCGGCTCTCTCAAAATTAAGGAGGAACGCGTCCAGGTCCTACCCTGTGATGTACTTTTGTAACGAGATACCTGGGGGACCCGAGGTACTGGTTCTTAATTCTCTTGTTCCAGAGGCCCCTTTTTCCTCTGAGATCTTCTGAAGCCCTTCTATTTGCGCCGCTATGCTTTCCTTCAGCAGGTCTCTATCGGCCTGGGCCGAGGACATCTGTTGTTGGACTGCCCATTCTAATTTCTCTTGGCTTGCCACAAGATGTTGAATTAAGGCTTCCATTATGTCAAGTCTAATGGACGTTTGCCCGCATTCTGCACCACTTGTAAGAGGGATGAATCAGGGAGGTCCACAACAAGAGAGGTTTCAGTGGGATTTATTTTGTATATAATTTCAATTTGGTTCGATCAGGATTGTCCTTCACAAATAAAGTCTTTATTCGCCGCTTCTCTGGCTTTTTCAGTATCCACGCGTCTTGGTACGGTTCTAAGATTGCCTTCTTGTCTCAGGTTTTTTCTTAAACATCAAAATAAAGAAATACAAAAAAAATGATGTGAGAATGTATCTTCGTTTTCACACCGTCACCATAGGGGGGGGACAGGTGTGAGAAGACACCCGGTGCTCTTTCACTGGGGGGGACGGTGTACAATTGAAGGGAGGGGGAAATTAAAGGGTTAGTGGCAGAGCTATGGGTTTAACTGGGTTTCTCCCCGCCGACCTTCGCCCGCCTCCAAGCCCACCCCGCAAGCCGTGCACGCACCTGGGAGAGCCACACTCCTCCTGGAGTGTGGCTGGATGTTACACCGACACGTCGGTCTCCTGCTGCTTCCCGCATTCCAATGGTCCTTCGTTCGGCAGTCAGGACTGGAATCGGGCGCCTTCTTCTCTTCCCGGCTTCTCTTCCTGGACTCTGTCGACCGTAACCTCCTCCGTTCCCGGCGTCTCATCCTAGATTCGGCACTCGGCGTCTTCCTCCTTCCAGCATTTCTTCCAGTCCGTCTTCTCTTCCGGAGGCTCGTCCTCAATTGGGTTAGGGCTAATGTCGACAGGTCAGGGGGCGTGGTTCGTCGAAACTTGCTCCCGATTAAAGGAGCCGCTCCTATCTCCGGTCGAATCTCGAAGGAAGCCATCCGTGGAATCCTCCGTCTGCGAAAAAAGGAGAGGATTGTGGTTTCCATAAACATGCCACCCAGTATAGTCATCAGAAAGGGTGGCTTCGTGGCACCCCAATAATCAATTACATTTTTTTACATAGATTTCCATTAATTGTAAATCCCTAAATTGGTATGTGGAGTTTACAATCATAATAGAATTTTTTGCACACGCGAGCAGCACTTGAGTGCTCAAATACGTTTGGAAAACAAGACCCTGCCTCTAAATCAGGGGTGAACTGGGGAACCAAAAGGGGCCCTGACAAAAACGTTCAAACCAGCTGCTCTCCCTTCATCCCCTCGCACTAGCTCTCTATTTCCATCCATCCATTCTCGCTCTCCTTCTTCCCTCGCTTGCTTCTCCCTCTCTGATCACTTTCTCTCTACTTCCCTCCAGGAATATCATAAGGATTTCGGGGGCCCTGGACCAAAGGTATTTCAATAGCTCCTGTTCATAACAGCTTTGAATTTGTGATCTACTTTTATCTCTTTCATGCCCTCTTTGGCCAGGTCACTGACAATGCTCAGGCACACTGGTCCAAATTCTAAATGTATTTATATCTGATGTTCAGGGATAGTGATGTGTGCTTTCATTATAATACAACAGCTCACACATAGTATTACAAATAATATTTGTGACACACTCCCATTTCTTAAATGTGAGGTCCTGTTTTGATCTAAAAGAGACTGTTTTTATGGATGTTGCATGGCGTTGAAAAACAAATATTTCTCTGCAAAATGTTTGTAATAGACTTTCATACAACACCCACATTAAAAATAAATCAAAGGAAACTGGTATTCAAAACAATCTGTTAAGAGTTGTTCAAGGTCGCCAGGGCAAGACTCTCTGCGGAACACAGCTGGCTCTATTAGGGAGGCCCCCTCAAAGGCTGGAGCCCTAGGCCAGGGCTCACTTAGCCCATGCCTTAAAACGTCTCTACTTTTCCCCACTCCCTCTCTCTCTTTCCCTTGAAGCCTTCCCTCCCTGCTGCAATTAACCTCCATTAGCCTGGGAAAGTGACAGAGCCACCAAGAGCAATCCCATGCTCCAGCCCACTGGGGAAATGCCTGGTAGAATAAAAGACATGTCCAGCCTGCTCTAATGTTTGTGGTTCTCCAGTTTCTGGTAGAGACATAAAATAGGCCTGGGCCCCAAAATAAAAGCGGCCACCATTAGTGAATCAGATAGCTAAAAAACTGGCCCACAGTACCCAGTAAAGACACACAGTATAGGTTTTTAAAAAGGTATCATCATTAGTGTTTGCTGCAGGCACTGTATGTGGTAATATCAGGGAAATCTTTAGTAAAAACCAGCCCAACAGACCATAAAACGGGCCCATAAAAACGGCCCATACACAGACTTGTCAGATCAGACCTTCTATCACTGACAGGCCAGATTACACTTCTCTTGTAAAAAACAAAGGTAAATAATTTGCCTTGGAGAGAGGGAGAACATGGTGGTTGCTAGATAGAGCGGGTGGAAGCTGCTTCTCTTCATGAGGATGGTTACTGATTTTTGAGGAGATGTTTTCCATAGTATTTTACAGTTTTAAAGTCACCAACCCTTTTTGCTTATCTTGTTTGGTGAGGAGTCCATGGGAGTCTTGGATGCCGTAGTCAAGCCACAACTGGGCATGCAAGGAGGTGTATGACACTCAGCATGTTCAGCGGTTCATGCTTGCCTGTGCTATGAATACCGAGGCCAGGGAAGATGGTGGCAGCATTGCACAGCCTTGGAAGATTGTTAATGTATGGATCACTTTTTCTTGCAACGTGTAGAGGAACAGACTGTCAGAGGATCACAGTCAGAATCAAGCCTGCTAGACCTCTGCATCGAGCCGTTGGTCACAAGTGTGAGAGGTGCGCCACATAGAGGTGAGGGTGTGGAAGAAGGCCTCGATCCAGTGCTTAATTTGAGCTGGTGGTTTCTGGTGCTCGGCACCGGCTCTTAATTGCCAGCACCTGCACTTGTGACAGTCTGCCATATGGTGGGCTGTTTGTCTGATTTAGAGTAAGCACAATAACAGTTGTTAATAATTCAATATACATCCAAAATTACTAATACCAGCCGCCTACGCTAATCTTAAACCATTGGGGCCTGGAATAGTTGAATTATCCCACTTGTAGTGTGTGATGGTTAGTAGCTGGGTTAGTACTGTCACGGGTAGTGCTAGCAGGGGCAATAGGTGGCGTACGTTGCAATAGCCTCCTGATGAAGGCCCTGACACTTATGTTTTTTACAAATTAAGCACTGTCTGGGTCTGTCTATCTGACTCTAGAGGCTGTGAGTGGAGAACAGACAAGAAACCAGCTAGATATGGGAAGTATAGAGAGAAGGTTACCTGTGTACTCAATGTACTACTTCTGTCTGGAACCTTGGTGTCAGGAAAGCAGATACTGAGGGACAGTTTGGCAGCTTTAAAATATAATTTTAGACCTGTCTGTAGGAACTGCTGTGAGTGTTGTGCAAAGAAAATCAGCCCAAAGTCAAGAAAGTTGCTTAAACCAGGCTTCTGTGCAACTCGGAGGTGGGCATCTCTGCAGGAAGCCCCCAACTACTCAATGGGGACCCATTTTGCCCAATGGCAAAGAATATCTATGAGGTATGGGAGATTCTGGGACCCCTCATCACATTCTGCAGGGGGGCCAAAACATTTTGCAGTATGCCACTGAGCAAAGACAGTGGCATGTCTAATCATAGAGGTGTATTAAATTCCAGTTCCTCCAACAATTTGGATAACGAGTTGCAGCAGAACCAGGGAAAAGAAAGAGTAGAGTGTACACCATCAGCCTGATTATTTTTTTAGGTTCAATACAACTTCATCTGAACAATTCTGGCCTTCTTGGCAATTGACAGGCTGCATCCTATTCTCACTCTATCTCCCAGAACTCTCTTAAAAAGGGAAATAAAATTCAAGGAACCATTACACAATAAAGCACCTATGATGGCCCGACTAATAACAAAGATATTTCTATTAACCCGAATGTGATACCTATGGGTAATTTGAATAAAGATCTCATGGTGTTAGAAGACACGTTGCAAGCACTAGAAGTGGCAGCCCAAGCAGACGAGACGGGTACAGATAGACTGCAAGAAGCTAAAATAAGGTACGCTGAATTTCTGGAGCAACTGAGGACGATTGACTTAAGTACTCACAAACTACGCACACACGCTGAGGCGGACAGGGCTAGCATGTTACTGGCGCGACTGATCGCACCCCAAATTTCTCCCACTCCTACTCTGGCGATGGAACGGATGCAATTGCGCATTTTCTGGAGGGAATTGACCTCCCCACTATAATGGACTCAACTGCTGAGGATCTGGCAGCCCCGATTACCTCAGCAGAGATCCGTATTGCAATAAAGGCGATGGCAAGTAGTAAGACTCCAGTGTTCAGACGGTCTACCCATTAAATTTCTTTCTACCTCTGCTGAGACATTGACCACAAAACTGTTACAACTGTATACCACCTCGCTTGCAGAAGGTACACTGCCCCCCATTACTAGGGAGGCAATAGTCACGTCCCTATTGAAACCGGATAGGGTCAGCACTGAACTTGCATCTTATAGACCCTTATAAACACTCAATACATAACACAAAATACTTAGTAAAATCTTAGCATTTAGATTACTTCCTTTACTTCCCAAATTAATACACAGGGACCAGTGTGGATTTATACCCAAATGCAGCACTTCTCTTAATATTCGTCGTTTACATGCCCTGATGCATGCAGGGATTGGAACAGTACCACTAGCGGGATGCTTGTCATTAAATGTACGACAGGCATTCGATACATTGAGTTGGCCATATATGCTCGCCGTACTGGCAAAGTTAGGAATACCCCCGAAATTTAATTGCATTGAATTACTTTAAACCAATCCCACAGCCCGTGCTAAGACGGATGCAGTTATATCTCCCACATATTAAATTCCTTGTGGAACCCGCCAGGGCTGCCCCTTATCACCCCTATTGTATGTGTTGGCGTTGGAACCCCTGGCAGAACATTTAAGTTGTATTCTGACTCCATATGGCATCCCAATAAATACAGTAGTCCACTCAGTCTCACTTTACGCTGATGACATGCTATTGTAATTTAAGGACCTCAGTATGGACATGCAAACCATAGCTACTGTGTTCTCACAATTCCGAGACATCTCTGGTCCATATCTTAATGCCCTGAAGTCAGTGGCGTACTCCTTTTATGACACCTATGAAGGGCCCCATCTACAATTTGGTCAACTACAGTTCAGGGTAGAACCCACAACCTTTAAGTACCTTGGGATACAAATTTATAGGTCCCCGACAGACACCATAGACCATAGAAGGGAATGGAGTGAGGGCTATGAACTCCCTTTGGTCACAGGTGGCATTTTGGACTACCTTGCCGTTATCATTGGCAGGCCGATTATCGGTGTCCAAAATGGTCATGTTACCCAGACTCTTATATCATTTTGTGAATCTTCCGGTTATTATGCCGACATGGAGTTTTAAAACATTGGATACCCTGCTGTCATCCTTATTAGGGGATAAAGGAAGACATAGAATAGCCCTATCCAAAATGCAACTCCCAATAAGACATACTGCATTGCTGGGCAACTACGGTGGTTGGCATACTGGTTAGCTGGCCACAACCTGTTTGAAATTGGTTATACTCCTGCACAATTAGAGCATGGAATACTACAAGCATCACTGTGCCTGGTGCCGACAGGATGTGTGAACCTCCCTTTCTTTTGCATATTGCATTACATTATTTGAAGCAACCTCTGAAATATGCAAAAGTGCTGAATCCATATACCCCTAATATTCCCCTTTGTGGCTCACCCACTGGCCATGGAATTCTGTCTAATACCCGAGTGCGGAGATGGTAAAGGGCAGGGACAAATTCTGTGGGGTACTTTTTCTAGATGGTAATTTTATGCCCCCTGGCGAGTTTGTGTGCACCAATGCAGTTCCAGATACATTGTTTCAAATACACATGTCAATCATACAATATATTCGGAAGTACGGGCTAATGGACCAGAAAGAACCCCCTACATTTCAAATATTGTGGTCCATACACATAATGGGACACGAACGCCATCTAGTTTGAAGGTTATACCGAGGACTGAGGGAGCACTTACATACACCACTACTATCTCTCCGGCAGAAATGGGAAGTGGCACTGACACTGGAATTAGAGGGCAGGGAAAGGACATCTGCCATTGAACATCCTTGAAGGGTGTCACTTAACTTAACTAAAGACAATACAGCTTTTAATAATGCACAGGGCCTACCTTATACCGTTGGCAATTGAGAGTATGTATCCCGCTGCCTCTGCGGTATGCCCCAGATATCCACACCAACTCGCAGACTTCACCCACATGTAATAGTTGTGCCCTACATTAGGGAGGTTTTGGTCAGAGGTCACCCGAGGGCTATCCCGGCTCACTGAACGCTCTCCTTGTCCTACTATGGAGGTGTGTTTGCTGGGTCTTTTCCCTCTCCCGAAGAAGCCGACATTATTGCGCCGATTTGCGGGCTTAGCCCTGATGCTCACCAAAACGATTAATTACACAGAGCTGGAAATCCCGCACGGCGCCACAAGGGGACAAATGGAAATACAAGGTCATCAGATGGGCGGTGGCAGAAGGGGATCAGTCTGGACATAGAGGGGCAATCCCTCCCCCCTTAGCCCTTTTCTTTATTCCTGTCCCTTCCTCTCCCCCTAATCCTTCCCGGAGTTCTCTCTCTCAGTATTAAGTACACTTGTACCATAGGCCATTCGACCTGGACGGGGTTTATTGTACAGACGTGGCAAACTTCAAAGTTAATTGACTGATATACCCATGAGTAATATTTCTTGCAGAATGATTGAAATGTGCATTCTTAGCTCAATTAATGATATATACGACATGCTTCATTCCTGTGTAAATGTATACATGTGCAGACATGATTATGGATGTATATTGGACAAATGATGATGCAAGATGGTTTTAAAAAAACATTTAGAAATGTATGCTCTGTGCATACCAGCCGAATCTAATAAAAAATTGTGTTAAAAAAGAGTAATTTGAATAAAGAACAAGGTGAGACAAAATAAAACAGACAAGAGTTATCACAAATAGCAAAGCACTGGGCATTGGTGCTATACCAAGAAAATGAGAGATAGTCCCAGAAACAATTTAGTGGTTTCCCACGCAATCCTGATATGTAACTCTTTTGATCTCTTGGAGATAGTGGATTACAAGGAAGGTGTTTAGGAGGCACATGAATGGGAAGTTGAACAACCCATCGGATGATTTAAGGATGTTGAGTTTTGCTGAACCAGCATTGCCTAGTAAAGAACTAGGGACAGATATCGTAGTGGAAAGAGGGTTGGAAGGAATGATAAATGCAATGAGAGCAGAAATTCTGAGCAAGTTTGAAAAATCTAAACATTACCACTCGGCCACACAAACACCATGAAACAAGTCCAGCAAAAAGCTTGATGATTCATGTAGAAAGGTGGATATCTGACTATATGGATACCCCAACTTGTGCCTAGTGTTTAGCTGATTTTTGACTTAGTTGGCCCGGGATCCTGCTATTCAGGGCCCCAGGCTATCTGCTCTCTCTGTAAAATGGACTCCATGTACTTTAGGTACATATCTAATTGGATATTGGGTCACCTTGTGAGCCCCTGTACAGTGTACAATAGGTACCCAGGGCATAGATGCATCCAAGGCCTACCAGGGGCTACAGCATGTATTATGCCACCCCTGGCTGGCCATCCAAACTGACACCACAGGCTGATCACTCAGCTTGGGCAAGGTGGTGTAATCACCCCTTGCTTAGATATAGTATACCTATATCTAACCTTATATATAGACACATATGTACCTATAAGTCACTCCTATGGCAAGCCTTAACAATCCTGGAGGCAGAGTGCTTGGTTTTTTGTGAGATGGTGCTCTAGCATGAGCTGAGCCCATCTGCAGATTTCGGAACCATGTCCTTATAGCTGTTCTATGATATAGCCATACCATATACTCTTAAGTGCATTATAATCCTCGCGGTTAATGCTAACTTTGATTTGGCTTTATCAAAACATGTCGTGTAAGGTGTCAAACACTTTGGAATACTACCCCCCCCCCCCGCCAGTTCTGGCGGTGGGGGTAGCATTCCACCCTTCTAGAGGGAGAAGACATGTAGTTACTGCTTTACCCGGTTAAAGTTAAACATAGCCTCAGCATCACAAAATGGATGCTGCTGCCACAGACACGAGTCTGATCTCCTGCTGCTGGACGAAACTCCGGCAGGGGAGGCCTGGACAATAGGTTTCCTGCCATGGGCGGTGCTAGCACCTCCCCAGACAGGCTTTTAGTGTATTGGGGCAGGCAGGGCTGCAAAATGAGACACTGCCTGGGGCACACAAGGTGCTCCATGCATAGCCCAGTTCAAACCAGTTGCTGGGGCACTCTGGCCCCAGCTCTGGCGCGAAACTGGACAAAGGGAAAGGGGTGTAACCACCCCCTTCCCAGGTTCCACCCATAGGAGGGACCTAGCAGGTAATCCAGCCCCTTAGTTTAGTATAAAGTTAGGAGCTGAGTCTAAAGACTTTAGATTTATCCTGAAAAGAAACTCTGAAACAAAACTCTTGGACCTTCGACGTTCCATATCGACTGGAAGACTGAAGACATCTCCCTTGTGGTCAAGGAGTGACCACCCTGTGCAAACAGGCACCAGCAGTAACTTGCCAGTTTGCTTTGTTGATGCTCCAGCCGGAACCCGAAGACTTAGCGATGCAGGAACTGGACTCCCAGACTTCTATGACTCCGAGCCATATCCACAGCAAAGCTGAGACCCGTGGCGGACACGAGCGACGTGGGACCGGACATCCTGGACTACCTGCTTTTTGCTACCTGTGCAGCTCCTGAGGCATCCTCAAAGTTGTGCATTGGGGTTTGAGAAGCCCCAGACCCGAGCAGCATTTGCACCGAAGCTCAGCCCTCCATACTCCACAAGTGCAAATGGGGGCCTGTGCCTGCATTTCAGCTCAATGCATCTTTGCGGTTGCTAGCCTGTTGGCTAGTTGGCCCTCTGAAGACATCTTTGTAAAACTACACCACTTGCCTGATTGCTCTGGGCTTGCTCCAGCTTCTCTGTGAAGGAGAAGCTCCTCAGACCTTGCTGGTCTGAACTGAAGCCAATCTTCCTATCCTGCGTCGATTGCACTTGCCATGGTTTGTTGGGTCCAATCCGGAATCCGACACAGCCAACAGCTAGATCGATTATAAAACAGCTAGACTCCAGCTCCTGGTCATCGTCGACGCCTCCTGGTCCTCGTGGCTGCATGGACAAGCTTCACCTCTTCACCTGATTTCATCTCAACATCGCCTGGTTCCTTCCTGGTTCCTTCCTGGTCACTGGCTAGTAACCCAGACTCTGTCCCCTCTGCTTTCAGGTTCTTCTCGACTCCAATCCACCTTGGATTCACCTGGACACTTTTCTCCTGGTCGCCTGCAGCACTTTCTTGCAGCTCTCCATAGGAAACAGCGACGAAACCCGACACGAAAGAACACCTATGCACCCGGCTTACCTGGGTGAGGTAACTCGAGTACTCCGGTGCTCCCGTGGGTAACAACTATCCAAGTGTCCTAGTTTAACAGGGTTTTCCCATAGTCCATCCGGAAGTGTCCAAATTCTACTACTTTGTAACTTTTACGTTCCCATTGAAACTCTATTGTAACTCGCGTGTGTGTTTAAACACTGCACACGCTTCCCGTGGGCCTCCTACTTCCAATCCCTTGGTTGTTCAGTGTAGCCCCAGCGATTTCCTAGGCCCTAGGCCTACTCACCTTTCCTGAAGTGGTTCTTATACCACTTATTTAGTATATGGTTCGTGAGGCCCCTAGGGCAGAATTGTATTTGTGCAACTTATAGTATGCTTATTGAGTAACTTGTGCTGTATCTCGAACTCTGACCTCATAAAGAGTGCAGAGGGGTTGTGTTAGTAATAAATACATATATATTTGATATATACCTTGTGTGGTGTCCTTTCATTTGCTATTTCAGGGATTATATATGGTAAAACAGCTGGCTTCACATGCTCTCTGAAGTTTTAGCCTAAGACTGCTTTGTCCATGCTACCACTAGGATAGCTGGTCTATAAGGTTGACTTTACAACCATCACCATAAGGGTTGTTTGGACTGATGCAAGGTGCCCACTAGAATAGTGGACATCATATACCAGGCCAACTTCTCACAATTCACATAACAGGACACAACGTTTAGAAACGGTTTCTAAAGAATTGACAGAACAGGTCCATGTGAGTGTGCAGTCTAGCAGTCTATTAGCAAGTTTGAGGCAAGTGGACTTCTTTGATCATGGGCCTGAAGCTATGGAAAACCAAACTAGGTGAAATAACATACTAATACATGATATAACCAAACTTTCAGAGATTTTGGACTTACGTTCTTTGTCATTCAATTGCTAAAAAAAATCAGTGTTAAAAGGTAGCGAGGACATCAGTGGAGAGATACCAAGGGCCCAAAGTGGCCTGCTTACATTAACTCCTGCTAGAACCAAACCTAGGAAGATTTTAGCCAATTTTCTAAGTTATGCACTCAGGGAGAAAGCTTTAGCTGTGTCTCTTCCATTTCAGGCACTTAAGGGTAATGACATGAAATATACTATTCAATCTTAGCTCTTTAAGGTGAAAGAAGACAAAAGATGGGAAATGGGCAAAAAGATGGAGGCCTTCAGATATCTGGGACAACGTTACAATTGACATATCCAGTCCTTCTTACAGTGAGGTGGAATAATATATGATGTATAACATCTGAACCATTGGATACTCAGATACGTATTGATTCAGTTGCAGGAGCACAACACAAAGTGGTCCAGTATTAAAATTTAAAGTCACACCAATTGAGAGTTGAAGGCACATGGAAGTGGTCTGAACTACTGCTTTTCTTTTAAATAATCACACACTGAACAATATGGTGGAAAGGCACACACTAGGTTTGAGTAATTATTTAAATATCCTGGCCCTGGATATTAGTCTCTACCTTAAGATGGTAGTGGCAAGCTGGTTCTACTCTAGTATGTTCTAGTCGTACCTACTCTAGTCTCACTCTGCAGGTGTGGGGGATGTTTCTGGTTCAAAGTGTCCAAAACTGAATCCTTTAGTATTGGAAGGGTTCTCTGGGGATTGGAGTAAAGGGAGGGAGAAGGGCTGGGATGGAGTTGGAGCGTTAAAGAAAAGCAAACAGTCCTCGCAATACACAACCAGTGTGAACCAAGGATTGGCATATAATGAGTCATGACAGAGAAGACATCCCTCAGTTTAGAGTTCGGACTCGGAATGTTTAATTTTGCACTAGAAGTTCCAATTTTATTCTTCATGTTTGCAAACATGCTCTCTCATATGATTAAGCTACACAATTAGGTTTTAAGTGGTTTGTGGCACAGATGATGGTGTGACCATGTATTATATGCAATAAAGTACCCCCTACTGTATTTTATAAGGATATTGCAAGTCGCCTCATACTTCCATAACTTTATTATGGAACTCCGCCTTTGACCATTCCCCTATATTGTTATGGAACTCCTCTGTGATTTGCAGTATCCTTATAATGTACAGCAGGGGGTACTTTATCCTTTATATGGCACTACAATTGTAAATGCTTACTAAAAATGAGTGCATTCTTTAATGAATGGTTGATGAAAACTACGCCAATGCCTTAAAACACCCTATCAATCAATTTCATAGTACATTCACAATGGCAAATTCAAAATTTGCAAACATTTGTGACAAGAATTTTCAATTCTATTAAGGACTAGGAGGCGAGGATTATGCTTTCTCATTTCTTTTAATGAAATGCTCAGCAGCCAATAAAATAAACAAAAAACTACATTTCCCATGAACACCAGGGAGCAACCATAGAGTGTAGTGTATAAAAGGTCCCAACATTAGTCTGTCTTCCTCTTTCTTTGTGGAAATATGTCCAAGTTAAAGTAAAATCCCAAATACAAAAGGAACAACAATTCCAAACAGGCCGCTGTCATCCAGAGGATCCTGAAGTAGACAGCCGAAGAACCATGGGTCCAGAAACCAGGAGGAGAAACAGATTCCGCCAAGGAACAAACGACATCACTTCTGGTCTGAACCTGGAAAAAGATACAGAGCCATAATATCCAAAGTAATAATACCGTACAGCAAGTCAGGGAGGGAGAACAAGGAATGAAATATTTGTAACCGCATGTATACAGTCATAATACATTAGCATACAAATATGAAACACGGGTGGGATAATCCTCGCCTCCTAGTCCTTAATAGAATTGAAAATTCTTGTCACGAATGTTTGCAAATTTTGAATTCTATGTCAGGACAGGAGGCTCCGATTATGCTTTTTTAAAGCTGATCCACCACCACAGAAGCAACACTATCAATTGGTTTAAAATAAAACGTTTTAAATACAGAAGCAGATGACCAATCTGCAGCCTTCATGATATCAAACAGAGTAACACCCATGGAATAAGCTTTGGACGCCATCGCTCCACGTGCAGAATGCGCGCCAAACACAGAAACATCAATTCCTGCTTCAGACATAAGCCACCGCACCCAGCGCGCCAAGGTAGCTGGAGAGACAGGGCGAAAAGGCTTTTGTAAAGCAATCAGCAGCTGACCCTGCATGTCGGAGCGCAAAGAAGCGGTACTCACCTCGTAATCCTTTAGGCATTGAACCACACAAAGGTTGGGGTGAGAAGGAAAAGAAGGATAAGAAATAGAAGGAGTATTAGATTTCGTACGTCTGGAAAGACGAAAAGAAACCCCTTCAGGAGTAAAACTGCGACCCGCTAGATCTAAAGCGTGTACGTCTGACACGCGCTTACATGAGACCAAACAGAGCAACATCGTCAGTTTCGCCGATAATTGCTTGCGAGACAATAAAGAATTTGAGGGCCAGGCCTCCAAGAATCTGAGGACAACTGAAACATCCCATAAGGTAACATACTTAGGAGTGGGAGGTTTTGCAAAACGAACTCCTTTAAGTAACCTGGAAACAAAAGGATGTTCACCCGCGGGTTTCCCATCTATGTGGGCATGACCCGCTGAGATAGCTGAACGGAAACCATTGACCGTCGAATAAGCAAGACCAGAGGAGGCTAAAGAGGCCAAGAAATTAACAATCACACTGATATCTGCTGAAACGGGATCAACCTGTTGTTGTGCACACCAATCGCACCAACGCTTCCAAGACCCTTTATACCGTTTGTGAGTATTGGGAGCCCATGCCTCACTAAGGAACTTGGAAGCGTCGCTTGAAAGGCCCGGGAGCGACCAGCGATCCCCGAGATCCTCCACGCGAGCAGGTGCAGGGACCCTGAGAGGATCAGGGGATGAGGACCTCCGAGAGGATCCAATAGGAGATTCCACAATGGGGGAAGGAGAAACGGTGGAGCCGAACACATTTCTAGAAGCACCGGAAACCACGCCTGAGCCCTCCAGAGAGGGACAATCAGAATCAGATCCGTCTGAAACCGTTTGGAGTAAGCCAACACTCTGGGAATCATTAGAAATGGTGGGAAGGCATAGCAAAGAGTCGATGGCCACTGTTGGAGAAAGGCATCCGTGGCCAGAGCTTGAGGGTCCGGCCTCCAACTGTAAAAGCGCGGAAGTTGCGTATTGAGGCGAGAGGCAAATAGATCTAGCTGACAAGGACCCCAACGCCGATGGAGAGCACGGAAGACCCGAGGATGCAGCCTCCAATCGCTGTAATCCCGGAGATGTCTGGAGTGCCAGTCCGCTATCTGATTGTGGCATCCCGGAAGGTACTCCGCAATAACAGTGATCTTCTTCTGCAGACAGAAGTGCCAGAAATCCTTGGCGATCTCCGCCAAGACTTTGGACCTGGTCCCGCCCAGTTTGTTCACATAGCGGACCGCCGATATATTGTCCATCCGGAGAAGGACACAACAATTCGTTTGCAGGGGGGAAAAACATTTGATCGCAAAGGAACCCGCTAGGAGTTCCAGACAGTTGATATGTAGCGTCAATTCCTGAGGGGACCAACGACCCCCGGTCGAGACCGAGCCGCAGCGGGCTCCCCAACCCCACCGACTGGCATCGGATTCTATCACTAGATCCGGGGACACACCGAAGAGGGCTTGACCATTCCAGGCCTCCATGTGGTCCAACCACCACTGCATTTCCCAACGGACCTCCTCCGTAAGAGGAATCTGATCGGAATATCCGAGGCCCTTTCGGAGATGAAGAATTTTCAGTCGTTGCATTGCCCTGTAATGTAGAGGACCCGGAAAGATCGCCTGAATGGACGACGCCAGCAGACCTACTACTCGTGCCAACGACCTCAATGACACAGTCGGTCTGGAAATAACAGATGTCAACTCTCTCTTGATATAACGCATCTTTTGGTTGGGCAAGAGAAGTTGACAAGCCACCGAGTCGATCTGGAAGCCCAGGAAATCCATACACTGGGCTGGAACCAAAACAGATTTCTGAACATTGATCAGAAAACCTAGAGACTGTAAAAGATTGATGGACAATTCCAGATGTTGAAGAAGTTTGAGTGGACAATCCGCCATAAGGAGAATATCGTCCAGATAAATAATCAACCTGACACCCTGAGACCGAAGATGTTCCACAACCGGTCTCAATAGCTTCGTGAAGCACCATGGTGCCGACGAAAGACCGAACGGGAGAACCTGATACTCGTACCAGACTCCCTGCCAGAGAAACTGGAGAAAACGACGATGCGGTTTGTAAATTGGAACCGAGAGGTACGCATCCTTGAGATCCAAACGGACCATCCAATCCCCTTCTCGAAGGAGATCCCGCAAGAGATGGATACCCTCCATCTTGAAATGTCGATAGACCACCCCTCCGTTGAAGTCTTTCAGGTTGAGAACTAGGCGAGAGCCGCCCCCTTTTTTCTCGACCAGAAAGACTGAGCTGACAAATCCCTTCGGATGACGGGTGGTTGGAAGAATCGCCCCTTTTTTGAGGAGAGAGTCTATCTCGTTGGAGAGACAAGCCTGATCCTGAAGAGAAAAGTGTAAACAAGGAGGAGGACGAGTCTGATGCATCGGGTGATAGAATTCTATTCTGAACCCTTGAACAGTCTGTAACACCCATGCATCGCTGGAGAGCATGCGCCAATTCTGCAGGAAAAACTGAATGCGACCCCCCAACATCACATCGCATGCATGAATCAGGCTCACCTGTAGAGTGGGTATCCTGGTAGTGTCCCTGCTGACCACCTGAACGTCCTTTACCGTACTGGCCTTTTCCTTTTCTTGAAGGGTAAAAGTTGGCTCTGGTTGAATAACCGGCGTCGTAAGATCCTCTGTGCTGAGAGGAATTGCCTCTTTGGGACTGATTGGCAGAACCACGGCCGAACGAGCGTCCCCTACCTCGTCCGGCCTTTGCAAAAACCGGACGCATGGCTCGGCGCAATGAGGCCTGCGCCTTGTCTATACCACTGAAGGTGGAAACAAACCATGTGAGCTCTTTAAGAAATGGCTGACCAAACAGGAGGCCGTCCGCCTCAGGGCCAGATTCCGAAGTGGCCAATTCAGAGAGCTTAGGGTCAAGCTTCAACAGGATGGACCTGCGACGTTCTGCAGACATTGCACAATTGGCATTTCCCAATTGGCAGATCGCCCGTTGTGCCCACTCAATCATCTCTTTTGGATTGACAAGGGCAGAGGCCTCCTGCGCTCTATAACCTAGATCTAAAATCTTAGTGAGAGGTCCAAGCAGATCCAACATCTTATCTTGACAAGACCGCCAAGATCTATCAAGTCCCTTCTTCGGGTCCTTTGCATATTTTTTCAAATATGTAACCATCATGGGGTCAACCTCTGGTGTTTCGGCCAAATGGGCAGACAAATCAGGCCTAGGGCACTCTGAGCGCAACCGGGCCCGAACTGAAGCTTCAAAAGGTTGGCGAATATGTGCCTCAATGTAGGAAGCTACAGCCGGTGAAGGCATCCAGGAGGAAGTGTTCGGATGAACGATGTCTGCAGGCTCGAAATTGAGCACCGGAGGACGCTCGGGAGCGTCCACGAAACGTTCCTTACAGACCCGTTTTTTAGGGGGAGGAGAAACATGGTCTGAAGAAGCGGAAGACTGTGCGTTGTCCGAATCAGCATCGTGAAGACAAGAAGAGGTGGATGGCGCAGTCGCCAAACTCTTTGCCAGACGTTGAAAGTCAGTCTTGTGAGGGTTAACAGGTGACTTCGCTGTTTTCTTGGAAGCAGGTAACCAGCCCTGCTGCTGCGCATAGAGATTCAAGTGACGCTTCAAGGGAGTAATAGCACGTACTAGTGCTTTGTTAACGGATTGCTGAACACCCTTATCTAACTGCGCAACCAAATCCTGTTCCAAGGAGCCTTCCTCCTCATCAGCATAATAATAGTCGTCCTCAGCGTCATCATAATAGTCAGCCATTCTACCAAGGTAGAGATAAAATTGCCCACAGGACGACTAGAATAATATGGAGTGTTGGAAAAACACCAGTCAAGGGGGAGTGTCGAGACCCCAAAGCAGGCTTAGAAGCAGGAACAAACCTGACTTGCTAAAGAATACAGCGTGGAGGGAGCTAAAGCCTGCACAAAATAGAACACTCTAGGCAGAGCCTATGCCAGGGAAATACAACCAAAGCCTTCAAAAGACCTCGGTGTCCGACGGGGTTAATTCCGGTGACAGGCTGTGGGCAAGACGTCAAAACGCCGTCACTCAACCAGCTGAGGAGAAACCAACCGGAAATGGGACAGCGCGCATGCGCGACTGTCGCCTGCCACTGAAGACCGCTGTGAGAGCGCTCGCGCTCCAAAACAAAACGGAACCCCTGCTCCCGCTCCACTAATAGCGCGCGAGCAGCTAGGAAGCGCTCGGCAACGAAAAAACGGAGGTGAGGCACACGCTCCGACAACAAAGTAAACAGCACGCCAGCAGCGGCCAACACGCGCGAAGCAACAACGGAGACAGAGCCCCAGACGCGCGATACAATGCGCAAAGGCAAAGCACAAAGCCTAACAGTAAGCAACAATGCACAAAGCAAATAAGCAGTAATAATATGAGAGAGTAAATATAATGCACTTAACTGGCTGCGGAGCAGCAAAGAAAGAGGAAGACAGACTAATGTTGGGACCTTTTATACACTACACTCTATGGTTGCTCCCTGGTGTTCATGGGAAATGTAGTTTTTTGTTTATTTTATTGGCTGCTGAGCATTTCATTAAAAGAAATGAGAAAGCATAATCGGAGCCTCCTGTCCTGACATAGAATTACCCCAGCCTCTCACTACAGGAACGTAATCATTATACATCACAGGGAATTGTCTTAAGCACGAACAGTTAATAAATTAAACTGTATTTCTTCACAAAGTAGAAACTAGTCATTGTTAACATTCAAATCAGTTGTAAGTGTCCACAACCAAACCAGCATCAGTCCACTCCCTCAAGTACTCATTTACAAACTTGACTGCATGACTCTCAAGCTGCAAACCACTACTGTTGAATGAATCCTTGATTTACACCTTCAAAACAAGATCGTAAACTCATCGCGGAGGAGATGGAAGACAACAATGTGCGCTCATTGTTAAGAATGCTTACTCTTTACGACAGCTTATTATTGCACCGGCTGGGCAGATTACCTATGCGAAACAACTCCCGTTTGTGATTCAGGGAATTCCGTGTTGCCAGTTTGCTTTCTGAGGATTTGTCAACGGCCGTGCCATTAGAAGCAGCCGCGCACCCAGCATGCTTGCTTACACACAAGTACAAAGAGGAATCAGATGATGCCGGCCAATCAGAATGGGCGAGAGATTCATACCACTTCCTCTGCAACGATACTTGATTTCTCATTCATTGTTCGTCGCTCAACTCATTCTTTGCTACAATCGGTCACAGGTTTCAGTAGTTATGTAGGGAAGATCGCTATACTGTTGCAATTTATAGCATAACTACAGCATAGCTTTCCTTCATAAAATACCCGAGATCTGGTGCGTGAAGGTCATATGCAAATGATAGTCCTCTGAAGATGCCTAATTTGCACAAGATCTGACACAGCAGCATTCCCCGGGCGTATTTAATTATGCATGATCAATTATGTACGCCTAATTAATGCATGACCGACAGCAGATAGATGCCCCTTTCCTCCTCCGTGCCATAATGTCAATGATTTACTGCAGAACTACATCAAGCTGTCAATTACTATGTATGTTCAAAATGTGCAAGCAACTATGTCTGACCTACATCACAGTACATACCCTTGAGTCCTGGGCGCAAACAAACATACCTATATATTTCAGTGCAAACTATACATTATATTTACAGTTTCATGTGTTACAGTCTCATGTACAATGTACTGTTTTAAATATGGCCTCTAGATTAATGCTTCGTTTGCTCGATCAATATGTGGCTACATTTTCACTATCAATGCTCATTACATGAACATGTTCGAGTTATAGGGCATATATACTCTTAATCGAATTGTATGCTCAAATCCTGCAAAAAAAATAATATATAATATATATTTTTTTTGCAGTTTTATATAGCACAAACTCGACCCGAAGGTATCAGAGCGCTGTACATGAGCACCATCATTTTTAGGCACAGTGAGATTAAGTGATTTGTCCAGAAACACAGGATGCTTGATCCTCCCGCCAGACTCTAACTTGGGTCCCCAGCTTCAAAGTTGGCTGCTCTAGCCGTTAAGGGGTGTGTGTGTTTGTGTGTGTGTGTATATATATATATATATATATATATATATATATATATATATATATATATATATATATATATATATTCACTTTAAAAAAAACAAAGATTAAAGTAATGTTATATTTAGGTGAAATATTCAGTTACAATGTAACATTTTAAACTCTAATAACCACAGAAATTCACCAAAGTTGGAGCTCTCTCAAGAAACTATAACTCGTTCCCTAAGGTAACTATAACTTGCTTTGCCGCCATGCACAGATTTCTCATCAACAATTTCACTGCAAATGTTGCAGTGATATTATCATTCCCTGTAACCTCTTTGGTGAGTGGGTGTGTGAGCAAACTGACTCATTTACTTATCTAGGGGTTACAATGGGCAAAAGATTGAATTGGAAGCCACATATGGATTTGCTGGTCTTAAAGCACAACCAATTAGCAGGGGCCCTTCCAAAAGAACATCATCTATCCCAAACCAAACCAGTGGCTCCGGTTTTGGCAATTTATCAAGGAAAGGTTAGAGCCTCAATAATTTATGGAGCTGAACTCTGGGGATTCGAAAAGTTAGTTCCCTTAGTTCAAGCACATAATACGTTCTTAAGGGCACTGACTGGTCTCCCGCCATCTACACCACTTAGACCGTTATTGCTGGACCTCAGGTGTATTTCCTTTGAGGAGGCAGCGGGTTTTAGACCTCTTGCCTATTGGCGACGGCTTTGGACAACCCCGGAGTTAGCTCCCTATGCGCAAGCTCTCAAGCATATTAGAGAAACTGATAAATCCAATAACATTGTATGGTTACATAGGATTAAGGCTACTTTATCGGATATGGGCCTCAACCACTTGTGGCTGGACCCAGAAGGGAATACTTTACCCTCTAAAATAGAATTCAAAGCCTTATAGAGGGACTTGGCCTGGCATAAGTTCTCTTCCAAGGTGAATAGTGACTACTTAACAGGCCTCTTTTTGGGTCATAAAATTGAGCAGAGTTTGGAGGCCTATTGGGACACCATTACCAGTTTTGGTGATCGGAAACTCTATCACCAATTTAGATTGGGAAGTCTCCCCATAAAATCGTTTACAAAAAACTGGGGGACTGAGCAAGATAAATACTGTCACTCCTGTCCAGGTGAGGAAGAAACCTTGCCGCACATTATTTTTGTTTGCCCTGTATATAAGGTGCAGCGCCATTAATTGGCTTGAGCCAGTTTGTGCTAAAATAGGAACAAGATCTTGCCAAACGACTTTGCGTATTCTAAAATCTGACACCAGTGAAGTCATAGTTAACGCTATGGCTACATTTTGGAGCTGGATATGGGCCATAAGAAGGAATAGGTTGCAGGCTATCATGTACTTATCCAATTACCTGTCTATGTCACCATATAACAGATGTTAATGATCTTTGGTGTTTTCATATTCTCTCATTTAAATTTGTTATATGCTTATAAGACTGCAAACTTTTTGTTACATATAATTACCTATCCCTCATGAATTTTATCTTTTTAATGATAAAAGTTTTATCACATGCTCTTTAAATTAGATATGCTAAATGAATTTTACTGAGTTTTATCCAGTGACCTTTTAACTGTTCAATAAGTCACCTTAGGTCTTTATATACTTAGTTTTTTTTTTACATATTTTATATGTTTTGCTGTGTATATGTGTCTTTTATGATTGTTTATAATCAAATAAAGACTACATTGAATTGAATTGAATTGAGTGGGTGTGTGAGTGGCTGTGTGGGTGTATGAATGTGTGGTTAGTTTGTCAGTATGTCTGTGACTGAATGTGTTGGTTTGTGAGTGGCTGTGTGGATTTGTAGGTGGGTGTGTGAGCTGGTGTATGGGTGTGTCAGTGGGTGTGCAAGTGCCTCTGTGAGTCTGTGAGTGGTTCTCTAGGTCTCTGAGTGGGGTGTTTGAGTGGCTGTATGTGTGTGAGTAGTTTTTGGGTCTCCAAGTGGGTGTGTGAGTGTGTGTGGATGTGTAAGTGGGTGTGTGAATGTGTTAGTGTGTGTGTGAGAGTGCATGTGTGACTGGCTGTGAGGGTCTGTGCGTGTTTTCTGGGTCTCTGAGTGGGTGTGTGAGTGGCTGTGCAAGTGTGTGAGTGATTGTGTGGTTGTGTACATGGATGTTAGATCTGACATCCTTGGTGTGGTTTCACTTGACTTTTTGCTTTCTGACCTCCTGTTTTGATATCTTTATTGTTGCTGTCTTTAGTATTCAAGGACACTTTACCACTGCTGACTAGTGCTAAAGTGTAGGTGCTCTGTCCCTAAAAAATGGTAACATTGGCTTATCCACAATGGGCATTTTAAATGTAATCATACGTTCCTAGTAAAGTGCACAGTGTGTGACCAGGGCCTTTTCATTAAATGCTACTAGTGGGCCTGAAGTACTGATTGTGCCATCCACTTCAGTAACCCTTTACACATGAGTCAGATCTACCATTGCAGAGCCTGTGTGTGCCGTTTTAAACATCCAAGTCAACCTGGCAAGATAACCCACTTGCAAAGGCCCAAATATTCCATTTTACTAAACATATGTCACCACTAAGGTAGGCCCTAGACAGTGCCATGGGCAGGATGCAGTGTAGTTAAAAGGTTGGACATGTTTGTTTAAGTTTTTCCTTTCTAGGTAGTGAAACACTCTTAAATTCGTTTTCACTACTGCAAGGCCTATTTTGCCCATAGGTTACCCTTGGGAAGAACTTGTCCCCTCTTATTAACGTAATGTTCAATTGGTACAAGATAGTAAAAATGAGTCTGGTGTTTCTGGCCTCACAATTTAAAATCCCAACTTATGGTAAAGTTGTATTATAAGTTGCAAGTCTGAAACTGCCACTTTTAGAAAGTTGTCATTTTCTCACTTAAACTATTTTGTACCTCTGCCTGTCTCTAAATACACGTCTGAGGTGGGTGATAGCTGGGCGTTGTACATTCCCTAAAGACAGTAACACACAAAGGAAGCTGAGGTGTGGCATTCACATCCTAATGGCCCTTCACCAGGCTGCTGGATCTTCCTGGGTTAGGTGGGAGGGAGGAGTTGACACTTCACATCCTAATGGCCCTTCACCAGGCTGCTGGGTCTTCCTGGGCTAGGTGGGAGGGAGGATTTGACACTTGCACCTGGATAGGCTGTGCCTGTACCCACACAAAGAGCTGCATACACCCCTGTAGAGAGTTTGGAGCCAGGGCAGGAAGGGCAGGGACCTTGTGTACTTCAAAGGCCTCTTTGAAGTCTTAGCCTCTTCAAAGGCACAGCAGGGTATGAGTATTGGATCCCTGACACCTCAATTCAGTACACTCTGGACATGAGGGCACTCAGCCAGGAGGAAGCACTGCTGTGCTGCTGAAAGGACTGATACTCTGCTGGACTCTGCTGGATTTGCTGGACTCCTGCTCTGTTGTGCCTGCCCTGCTGCCTGCTGCCCATTGCCTGGTGGTGAGAAGGATTGGACCCGAATATCTAATCACCAAGTGACTCCAAGAGCTTGCTGGCTTGTCAACAGTCTCAGGGACTTTAAAGACTTCTTTCAACTCTGCTTCAGCTGCAGGACTCTGGCAACTGTTAGTCTTGCCATGCCAAGAGGTGCCAATCCAGTCCCGGGCCTTGAAAGGGGGTTCTGCAGCTGTTTTCTGCAAAAGTCCACACATCGCCTACTTCGTGCTGGTTGGAACCAAAGCATTCGCCTTCGGCACTAATGCATTCCCGCTCCGTAGACTCCACAGTGTCGACTACGCGGCTCAACGATAACGCAGCACGTTCATCATAAGGGGTTAACGAAGATGAGGGACCCAACTGCAAGGTTCGACGAGGACACAGTGTCTTCTTCGTAAAGGGTTCGATGGTGACGCAGGACCCGACTGCGAATCTCGACGAGGAAGCAGTGTCTTCTCTGTAACGGATTCAACAACGTTGAGGGAACCGACTGCGTGACTCAGAACCAACAGAGCTTCTCCTCGATGTCAATGCATCCTCCGGAAATGTACTGTTCAGAGGGGCCTGCTTGGCTTCTATATCCGACCCCTGATCCTTCCAGGTAGGTCGATCCCCCTCCGCACGGCGCCGTCTGTGCCCATTCTCTCCCTTGCTGCCCCCTGTCTCTCTGCAGGGTTTCCCTTCTGCTCCCATCGCCGCCCCAGTGTCTCTCTGCCTGGTTTTTCCTTCTGCTCCCCTCGCAGCCCCCGTAACTCCCTGCCCGTTTTTGCCTTCTGTTGCCTAGCTGCCCCTGCATTTCTGTAACCTTTCTGCCTTCAGTGCCACTCGTTTCCCCCGCTTTTTGTGACATTTCTGACCTTTCTTGTGACCTTTGTGCCTCTGTGCCACTCGTTTCCCCCCATTTCTTGTGACTTTTTCTGCCCTTTCTTAGGACCTTTCTGCCTCTGTGCCACTCGTTTCCCCCCGTTTTTTGTGACCTTTTCTGCCCTTTCTTGTGACCTTTGTGCCCTCTGTGCCACTCGTTTCCCCCGGTTTTTGTGACCTTTTCTGCCCTTTCTTGTGACCTTTCTGCCTCTGTAAGTATAAGATGGAGGTAAAAGGGCACAGCCTATCTGTGTGAAGCAAAGTTACTTAGTTTCAAAGAAAAAGTCTCATCAAATTCGAGCGTGCTGCCTGGGTAGTGCCTCTTGTCTTTGGCGTCCTGAATTATAACTTAAGAGTAGTGCTTGCAACACAAGTGAAAGCATCCCCTGGTGCACTTCTCAACGTTCTCCTGGACATACCAGGATTCCTTATATAAATGATCCAAAAGGTCAACAGTTCAAGTTATCCAATAATCTTATTTAATTCATAAAATGCTCGGATATTCATTTCCAGTCCATTTGACTCTAAATTTTCATTTCATATCAATTCACAAATTACATAGTCAGTCCAATGCATTTCGGGCATCTTGGCCCTTCATCTGGGACATTAAGCTGAAAACAAGGTACAGTGAAAGTATAATCAATACCCATGTCACTATAACATTGACCAAAAACAGTACATAATGCATGCTTAGTGTTGAACATTGTGTGTATCAGTGAAATCCCCAAGTGACAATGTGCAATAATGTGAACAGAAAAATAGCCCTCAGGCACTCACACGTATGTAATGTCAACGGAACGTCGTCTTTACGCAAGTCATTAAGGAAACTACAAAGCTGTGAAATATGAAATATTGTTAATTCATCTTATGATTATATGATCGCGTTAACAGGCTAATGTTTGTTCACCGGTTTAACAAACTTACTCGTTAAACGCGAAGCGTCTCCTTCAGAGTCTCCCGCGCCATTCGGGAAATGTGCAATGTTTCAAAGCAACCACGCTCGCTGCCAATCGTCATGTTTATTACACAGTGTGTGCGCGCGTGATGTGTAAGCTATACAGTGATTTCTGCCTCTGTGCCACTCGTTTCCCCCCATTTTTTGTGACCTTTTCTGCCCTTTCTTGTGACCTTTATGCATCTGCGCCACTCGTTTCGACTAGTTTTTTGTGACCTTTTTCTGCCCTTTCTTGTGACCTTTGTGCATCTGTGCCACTCGTTTCCCCCCGTTTTTTGTGACCTCTTCTGCTCTTTCTTGTGACCTTTGTGCCTCTGTGCCACTCGTTTCCCCTCGTTTTTTGTGACCTCTTCTGCCCTTTCTTGGGACCTTTCTGCCTCTGTGCCACTCGTTTCCCCCCATTTCTTGTGACCTCTTCTGCTCTTTCTTGTGACCTTTGTGCCTCTGTGCCACTCGTTTCCCCCCATTTTTTGTGACCTCTTCTGCTCTTTCTTGTGACCTTTGTGCCTCTGTGCCACTCGTTTCCCCTCGTTTTTTGTGACCTTTTCTGTCCTTTCTTGGGACCTTTCTGCCTCTGTGCCACTCGTTTCCCCCCGTTTTTTGTGACCTCTTCTGCTCTTTCTTGTGACCTTTGTGCATCTGTGCCACTCATTTCCCTCTGTTTTTTGTGACCTTTTCTGCCCTTTCTTGTGACCTTTGTGCCTCTGTGCCACTCGTTTCCCCCCGTTTTTTGTGACCTTTCTACCCTTTCTTGTGACCTTTGTACCCTCTGTGCCACTCGTTTCCCCCCGTTTTTTGTGACCTCTTCTGCCCTTTCTTGGGACCTTTCTGCCTCTGTGCCACTCGTTTCCCCCATTTTTTGTGACCTTTTCTGCCCTTTCTTGGGACCTTTCTGCCTCTGTGCCACTCATTTCCCCACATATTTTGTGACCTTATCTGCCCTTTCCTGGGACCTTTCTGCCTCTGTGCCACTCGTGTCCCCCTCAAATGTTGTGCCATTTTGCCTTCTATTTTCTTAGTTGCCCCTCGCCGCTGCGTCCCCGCCCCCCTGACTGCCCATTCGCTGCCCCCACTCCCTGCCCCCTAGCTGCTCCTCCCTCCCACCTCCCCATATAAGCCGCCCGCTGCGCGGTGAGGAGAGCGACCCTTGACCCTTCCAGGTAGGTCGCTCCCCCTCCGCACAGCACTGCCTGTGCCTGTTCTCTCCGTCGCTGCCCAGTGTCTCTCTGCCCGGTTTCCCTTCTGCTCCCCTCGCTGCCCCCGTGTCTCTCTGCCTGGTTTTTCCTTCTGCTCCCCTCGCGGCCCCGTCTCTCTCTGCCCGTTTTTGCCTTCGGTTGCTTAGCTGCCCCTGCATTTCTGTGACCTTTCTGCCTTTTGTGCCACTCGTTTCCCCCGTTTTTTGTGACATTTCTGTACTTTCTTGTGACCTTTTGCCCTCTGTGCCACTCGTTTCCCCCGTTTTCTGTGACCTTTTTGCCCTTCCTGTGACCTTTTTGCCTTCTGTGCCACTCGTTTTACCCTGTATTCTTGTGACCTTTTTGCCCTTTTTGTGACCTTCTTGCCCTCTGTGCCACTCGTTTCCCCCTCAATTGTTGTGCCCTTTCCAGGATTGTCAGTAGCACAAGAATATATGAACGCCACTAACCTTTATCTTGTGACCAGCAGGGACGATGACTGATGCTAGTCCCCCAATTCCCTTTAACGCAACCCCCAGCAGAGGAAGAAAGCCAACTGCGTGAGATTGTGTCCCGGGGAAAAGGAAAGTGGATAAAATAACAAACGAGCTGTAAGTTCTTGGGTCCCTTCAAGGTCTGGTCTGGGATACTGAACGACACCAGTAAGGACGTAATACTGCAGAACAGGAAGACAAGACAACAAGAATGAGGTGTACACCTGCCTGTTCTAAAACATGCGTTCTCTATATAAATTTGCTACACCAACTCACCAGGAAACCCACAGCTACAGCACTTAATTAGCATAACAGGTAACGAAATCCAGAAAGCAGAAATATCCCCCATTTGATTTGTATCAAAGAGCAGGGAATCTAGACGTGGAATTCACGAAAAGCAAAGAAAACAAACATATATATTGTTGAAAGTCACAATAACTCCATGAGGCTTTTAGAACCCAAAATATAGCGTTTGAAAAGTACTTAGTCCCCCCGCTAATTAGAGAAAGCCACTGGAGCAGACTCATTCAAATAGAAAAAAAAATATTGTTGATGTTAATTTGCAACTGTCATGCAGGGCGTGATACTTGTATTGACCACTGGAAACTGAACGTCTGCACCGGGATGTGACTTTGGCAAAAGGAAACACTTTTGAATCTTGAAATACTTTCTTTCACGATATGAGGCAATAAGGAAAAGAAAACCATAGGCAGTGAATGAAAACAAATAGTCTCCTGGAATCTAATAGCCAAAAGTCTTTGAAGCAGGTAGCTATACACTCCCAGGTCGCGGTAGCAGATTAAGCGTGTACCGCGCTTCCCGTCTCACCACGACTTTGCAGCGAGCCCGGGTCGTGGCAAAAGTTGAAGCATACACAGCGCTCCGCTTTTCACCACGGCAAAAGTTGTCAAAACAATGAAAACGGGAACCGGAGGAGGCAAGCCTGCACTCCTCCCGAATACCTGGGAACCCGCAGGCACATTCTGGGACGAGAAAATTGGAAACGAGTGGGACACAGGATGCTGGAAACAAGGAGGCTGATCTTCACGCTGGATTCTGGCGGGGACACACCATCCGCCATTCCTCAGCTACAGAAGGAAATTGTCAAGCACCTTCCTAATGCGGAGGAGGTGCTTATGTTTGGCCCGCCCTGTGCTTCGCTCTGATTCGCCCCACTGCCTGCTGGGAGCCGTAGTTCTGAGAGCCTTTTCGTACGTTAAGCCTGTAAGCTGACCTAGGTATCTTACAATTATCAACCTTTATTGCAGCACGGAGGCAGGAAATCGCTACAGCCCTTTTGCCTTCTGTTTCCTTCGTCGCCCCCTGACTGCGTCCCCTGCGGCTCCGCCCCCCTGACTGCCCATTCGCTGCCCCCGCCTCCCAGCTACTCCTCACTCCCACCTCCCCACACATGCCGGCCGCTGCGCGGTCGCGCCGCTGGCACGCGGCAAGCCTGTCTGCGACCGCACGCGCCTGGACCGCGTCAAGCCCCAGAACCCCTGGCCCCCGCACCCGCCACCACTACGACACCAGCACTCTGCACGCTCTCAACCCTGGACGGACCCAAAACTGCTTTAAGGCCGCTCCGAAATGCACACACGGTCCCTTCACCTGCCGGAACTGCAGCTACATCAGCCACAGAACCGACAAGCCACCCGCCAAGAAAGACCTCAACCACCTCCGATGCATACTACTAAACACCCACTTCGCACGCAAACACGCCGTCGAGCTCTGGGGCCTGCTCAACACAACCTCCCCAGACGTCGCCTTCCTGACAGAGACCTGGTTGAATAACTCCTCCGCACCCGACATCGCCATAGCCATCCCAGACGGCTACAAGATCACCCACAGAGACCGCACCAACTGAGTTGGAGAAGGGATTGCCATCGTCCACAAGAACAGCATCAGGGTATCGACTAGCGCCAACGACAAGCTCAGCACCGCTGAACACATGCATTTCCAGATCCACACAGACCCCAACCCCACCCTCAGAGGCACCGTCGCTCGACCCCGTCTTCTCCTCAAGCCCGCACATCTCCGTCAGTCATACCACCGAACTCCTCTGGACCGACCACCGCTGCATCCACTTCACCTTCCAGAAACCCACCACACACCACCGCACCCAACAGATCCCTTGCCGCTGCTGGAGCAAAATCACTGAAGACCAACTACATGCAAACCTTGCTCTCAGCCCACCCACCGAACCCTCCAACACTGACGTCGCTGCCCACAACCTCAGACGCTGAATCGAGGACTCCGCCAACACCCTCGCCCCGCTGAAGAAACCACCCCACAGAGACACCAGCAAGAGGGCCAGCTGGTTCACCCCAGAACTCCTAGATTCCAAGCAAGCCTGCCGGAAACTAGAGAAGAAATGGCACAGTGAACAAACTCTGGACAGCCACGCAGCACACAAGGACGCCGTCCACAACCGCCACCACCTCATCAGGGCTGCCAAGAAGACCTCCTTCAAAGACCGCCTTGACAACAACGCACACGACAGCAAGGAGCTCTTCAACATTGTGAAGGAACTCTCCAACCCCAGCTCCAACACCAACGACATCCCGCCGTCGCAAGCCCTGTGCAATTCCCTCACCACCTTCTTCCACCGCAAGATAGCAGACATCCACGACAGCTTCCACACCCAGACAGTCCCAACAGACAGCAACACAACAGACCCTCTGCACACCATCGACCACATCCCCTTGCTAGCCTGGACGAGCGTGAGCGTCGATGACACCATCAAGACCCTGAGCACAATCCACTCCGGCTCACCGTCAGACCCATTCCCGCACCACGTCTTCAACAAAGCAAGCAGCTCCATCGCACCCCACCTACACAACGTCATCAATCTCTCCCTTGAGACTGCAACCTTCTCAGAGAGCTGGAAACATGTTGAGATCAACGCCCTACTCAAAAAACCCAAGGCAGACCCAAGAGACCTCAAGAACTTCCGACCCATCTCTCCGCTCCCTTTCCCGGCCAAGGTCATCGAGAAAATCGTTAACAGACAGCTAACCCGATACCTCAAAGAGAACAGAGTCCTGGACCCTTCCCAGTCAGGGTTCCGCAGCAACCACAGCACCGAGACCGCCCTCATCGGGATGTATGACGATACAACACAGGCTATTACAATGCCTGCCTTTACAACGCGGTTTTTACATCGCATACCATTACAACGCATAGTGCTTCTGGGTGCTGGATAGTGAATAGTTTAATTTACTATTCCAACTCCAGTCCCCGTGGACACTAGGGAAGGTTATTGGATAGTAAATTAACCTATTCCCTATCCTATAGCGCCCCCCAGAGCAATGCGTTGTAATAGTTTGCGTTGTAATGGTTGCGTTGTAATGGTAGTGCGTTGTAAAAGTTTTGTTGTAAGTGATGTTTCCCCCCTCATCGCTGCCACCGACGACATCAGGACCCTGCTAGACAACGGGGAGACTGCAGCACTCATCCTCCTAGACCTCTCTGCCGCCTTTGACACCATCTGCCACTGCACACTACGCGCATGCCTCCACGCCGCAGGGATCCGAGACAAGTCTCTGGATTGGACCACCTCCTTCCTCTCTGGCAGAACCCAGAGCGGCCACCTCCCCCGTTCCTTTCCGAAGCCTCCGAGATCATCTGCGGCGTACCTCAAGGATCCTCCTTCAGCCCGACACTGTTCAACATTTACATGGCCCCGCTTGCACACGTCGCCCGACAGCACAACCTCAACATAATCTCCTACGCCGACGACACTCAGCTGATCCTCTCCCTCACCAAGGACCCCATCACCGCCAAAGCCAACCTCCATGAAGGAATGAAGGCCTTTGCCGACTGAATGAAGATCAGCCGTCTGAAGCTGAACTCGGACAAGACGGAGGTCCTCATCCTCGGCTCCAACCCGTCAGCATGGGACGACTCTTGATGGCCAACGGCACTGGGGGCAGCCCTAACCCCCACCGACCACGCACACAACCTGGGAATCATCCTCAACTCAACGCTCTCAATGACCAAGCAAGTCAACGCAGTCTCCTCCTCCTGCTTCAACACCTCCACATGCCCCGCAAGATCTACAGATGGATCCCGACAGATACAAGAAAGACAGTCACCCAGGCACTCGTCAGCAGCAGACTCGACTACGGAAACGCCCTCTACGCGGGAGCCCCGACCAAGCTCATCAATCGACTACAACACATCCAAAACGCCTCGGCACGACTGATCCTCGATGTACCACGACACGGCCACTTCACCCCCCACCTGAGAAAACTACACTGGCTCCCCATCAACAAGAGGATATCCTTAAAGCTTCTCATCCATGCACACATGGCACTCCACAAGACCGGCCCAGCCTACCTCAACAGACGGCTCTCCTTCTACACTCCCAACCGCCAGCTACGCTCCGCGGACCTCTCACTCGCCACTGTCCCGCGCATCCAAAGATCAACCACGGCGGGAGATCCTTCTCCCACCTCGCCACGAAGACATGGAACACCCTCCCACTGAGCCTACGACAGACCCAAGACCTGCTGACCTTCAGGAGGATACTAAAGACCTGGCTGTTCGATCAGTAGCGGCCCCCACCTCCCCGGCCAGCACCTTGAGACCCTCGCGGGTATGTAGTGCGCTTAACAAATGACTGATTGATTGATTGATTAATTGATTGGTTGATTGGCCCATGCTCCATCGCAGTCAGCTTGACTTTTCAGAATTTACCCGGTTGGCCCTTTATGACTCTAACCAGTATAATTCAAGATAATATTTAAAAATTAATAACTCAGGTACTACTTATTGGATATTTGCTGTTTTGATCTTGTTTTGTTTAGTAAGTTAAGCTCTATGTTGCTAATATTTTCTGGCCTTCTTTGTGAGGTGTCACTTTTTCGCTGCATTAAGTGTTGCACAAATACTTTACACACTGACTGCTCTGTGCCAAGATATCAGAGGGTAAGCACAGTTTAATCTAGAGTATGTATCTGACTTACCCTGACTAGAGTGGTGGTCCCTACTTGGACAGGGTGCATACCTCTGCCAACTAAATACCCTATTTCTAACATTGGTGATTAGTGGTGAGGATAGGACTTGTGTTTGTGCAGTGCCTTACACTTAATCGGCGTACACTACAATCCACATACAAGACCAATTTGAATCAATTATCATTGATTCTCTTTGGTATTTTCTTCCCCTCCTCTCTCTGATGGGCATTTTTAATATCTCAACTCTCCCTGATTGGCATTGTTTGCTCTTTCCCAAGATCATGTCTCGAACTGGAGGTTCTACATCTGCATCTGCACCTGCACAAAATTGAGTTTGAGCTGGCCAAACTGGAGGGTTACACAGTAACACAGCTCAAGGATTTCTGCAAGGACTTTACGTTTCCTATGAAGAGCACCACCAGGAAGGTGGAGCTGCACAAGGCATTGGTAGCCTGATCTGAAGCCTGTGCTGCATTGAGTGAGACCCAAAAGGAGGATGATGATGAGTAGAAGATGGATGTGGATGGGTATGTGGAAGATGATTTGGACCAGGGCCCAGGAGAGGGTCTCATACTGCTGCCTGTGGAGGAGTGGGGCAACCTACTTCCAGGATTGGTGATTCCCAACAGGGCAAGGAGCAGTGTTTCATCTAGAGCCCTGACCCCAGAGGAGCTGAAGGAAAGGAGGGAGGAGAGAAAGTTCAGATTGGAGAGGACCAAGCTCACATTTGAAGAAAAGCAAGAGCAGCTGGGTTTATAGGAGGAGGAGGAGAAACAGAAAAGTTTGTCATTGAAGGAGAAGACAATTATGTTAGCTCAGTAACTGAGCTTGAGAGAGCTGGACATCAAAACCAGGAAGGCTAAGTCCAGACAAGATTGTGGCAGCATTTCGTCAGAGTCCTTTGACAGGAGGGTCCACCTTACCAAGGATTTGGTGTCTGATTTTGTGGTGTGAGACGACATAGATAGATGGTTTGAGGTCTATGAGATTGCTCTGCAGATGCACAGTGTCCCTGAGAAGGACTGGGGAGCTAGTCAAGGGAGGCACATTCCTAGTGATGGGGAGGGACACTACTGCCCTAGAAGGGAGTAACAGGATGAGGTATTTCCTCATCAAGGGGGCCCTAATCTGGAAGTTTGGTCTGACCCCACAGAAATTCAGCAGACCTGGTTGGATTTTGTGGATTCCTTTTGCAAGACACTGGATGGTTAGGTGAGGGCAGTGAGGTACAAGATTATATGGGGTTGTACATTTTGATTGCACAAAAGTACCTTCTCAGTCTTTGTTTTCCAGATCCCCGCCAACACCTTGTTGATAGTAGACTCCCTGACTCTAGATAGCTTGTTAACGAGGCAGAACACTGGGTCAGCACTAGGGTCCATAAGAAGGTATCTGGGAGGGATCACCATAAGGTTGGGCAGGGTCCTCCCCAGGAGAAGGAAGGGGCAACAAGAAAAGCAAGGAGTTCTCTGAGGGCCAAAAACTAGCTCTGTGGGTCAGGGCATCCATCCCCCTACTTAGAAGAAGAAGTGGTTTCCTGACAGTAAGTCTGCAGGGAATGGACCCCTGAAGTGCTTTGAGTGTTAGCAGGAAGGTACTTGTTATAATAAAGGTACTACGCCTGACGTATGTAATGTGAAAAGCACAGGTTAAAGTCGATAGGCGTTTAAGTGTGGATTGTTTTTACTCTATATTGAAGCCTAAAGATAGGTATTGTGATCTCACAGATTACCACAGAAGGGAATGGTTTTGGCGTTGGTACCCTGAACAACAACACACAGGTGTAGAAGGTTGGCTCTGCAAACATCCTTGTTTTGCCCTCTTTGTTGAGATAGTATTTTGCTAATGCCAGATGTAATTTGGTATACCTTTCTAATTTTAGGACTGTGTGTCTGTTGGTTCCCTTGTGGGAACATCTATGCTCAAAACAGCAGGCCTTGTGTGGTTACATTGACAAGCTATAGGCCTGATTTGTGCACTGGGAAACATTGTGTCCAATACCAATGGTGATGACAAAGGCAGTTGGCCTAGATAACTAATTGGGAAAAGTATTTGTTAAAGCCAGTAATCCTTTAACAGGTAGTTGTTATCATAGTGAATGAAATAAACTTTATTTCGGCACAAAGCCATAAAAGCAATATAAAACATATATAGCATATAAAAACAATAAAACAAAGCCAAAAAGAATAAACAGTGCAAATACAAATAGTGAAATGTACCCTACCCCTTTGGGTCTTGTTATAAAGTTAAAACCACCATAAAACTATTTCAGTTTAACCCCTTGGGCGCGGCCGGGATTCTGCGCCTGTGCGGCACATTCCGATCGTGGGTGCGGTCATGACGGCCGGGAGCCGTCATCAGCACACGAGCACTGTGTGCCATGACGGCTCCCGGCCGTCATCAGCATGGAAGGGGTTAAAACAATTCAAGACATAAAAAATATGCAATTCTTAGAGGGACCAATCCTAAAGCCCTTATACAGGTTGAACATCACTAAATCAGAGGCATTAACCAAACTCACTGCTGTGTTACACGGTACAGACAGGTATTTTGTTACATACAATCTCACAAATTCAAATTACTATAGTAGGTAAGGGTTTTGGCATTGGCCACCCACTCTGTCAAATCCTGGGGATTTTCACCGTGATGATTCTGTTTAGGTCCTGTCAAAAGGTATGGTTTTGCAAGCTGTTGTTTTCTATATATTTGAAATTTTACAACTATATACATGATTGGTGCCAGTTGATGTGCTCTTTAATGGGCCAGTGTTAGGTAAGGTGTAAAACACATGGTGAAGGGTAAGGGCTTTATTGGTGTTTTGGGAATAGTCATGCCAGATTTCATAAATTTGATCTGTTTGTTATGAAGCGTTATGACAAAGCCAGAAGTTCTGACCAACTTATTGTTAAAAGCATGTCTAAAGACAATATGCTTTTAAGAATGGATTGTTTATACATTTCTGCTTTTATGACTGTATGTTTGATGGCTTTCTTGTGGAAATCTTACACTCAGTACAGTAGTCTCGAGTTAGTTATGATAACAAGCAGATGAAGGTTATAGATCTAATTTTTTATTATGAAAATGTATGATAAATGTAGTAGGGCTGGCTTGTAGCTAGTGAAAAGCCCATGTTGAAGTCATTAGCAAGAATGGATCGTTATTAATCTAAATTAGAGTCTACAGGTTTACATGGAATCCTACAGATTACCTGTTAGGCAAGTGTTTTGGGGTTGGTTCTCTACTTTGGCATTTTCTGAATCCTTGTTACGCCGTATTAGGAGAGCTACTATTTCGCTCTGCCAATTGTAATTATGTAGACATTTGCAATTGTATGACTGTATGCTTAATAGTTACCTTGTGGAATTGCTTACACTCAGTAGAGTAGGCATGAGTTAGTTGTGGTGACAAGTCATTGATAAAGGTTGCAGGCAAGTTTTGTTTACAATGAAAAATTACAATAATAGGCCTGCCATATTAATTATGAAAAAATCAATAGGCATTTAAGGGCAGATTGTTATTACTGTATTTTAAATTAAATTTATTGGGAAGGACTTTGGTGTGGGTTATCACCTCTGTAGAACCCTAAGGGAAGAAAACTTGCACCATAATAATTCTTGCTAGACTCTCTTCTTAGCTGTCTGTCAGGATCTTGTAATATTAAAATTATTAAATAATACAGACATCTATATCAATCAATCAATCAATTAATCTTTATTCGGATGTAAAAATCTATAACTTATACAAATAACTTCATATAAATCAATAATTGAAAAGCAAGTACATCATACAAAGTATTTCATTAAAAACAGCCACACAATTTGTCATAAATACTTTATAATCACATTTTACTAGTTAAATATATGCAGTTAATTTAACTCGAACTGTAGATTTCGTAAATGAGTACATGTTTTCCTGCATTTTATAGCATATGTAATATATCTAGAAACTGTGAAGCAGACTTCTATAGTATTTAAAGTACATAAAAGGTTAAAAGCATTATTAAAACACATAAATCTATTAGCAATAAATAATGGTTTAAAAAATATTTTCCTGATAAAAGTTGCAAAAGAGAATAAAGTGTTGGGTAGATTGTGCACATTTACCTATGCAAGGGTAGTTTAGTAGATTCTTTTTCCACAACCCCATCTGCGCAAATGCGACTATAAACGGAAGCCTGGTATGGGAAAACTGACCTGTATACTGGTTACAGCTAAAAGATAACTCTGAATACTACTGGGCACATAACAGTTAAAATAACGTTTAACGGATGGGTTAATAAACTTGAAGGTTTCCCTCATAGTCTTTCCTTGGCCCATTAGAATAATCTTTAATTCTTTTCTACTATAATATAAAATACTGCATGGGTCATCCAATGTAAAATTTATATCTATAACTTTTAGGAGATTTTTCACATGGGCAAACCAGGGAATTTTATCTCTACCATCCAAAGCCAAATAGTCCCTAATGATTTCTTCAGTAAATTTTGTTCCAGTTTTGAACCGAATTCAATGCCACGTCAAAAGTGCACTAGTATAAATACTGTCTTCTAAATAGGGGATTGCAAGTTATTTGTGGACAATATATGCTGATGTAGAACAGGGTACTGCACAAAGCCTACAAGAAAAAGCATTCTCCTTTATTTGAAATGCTTTTATTGTTGACAACCCCCACAGTGCAGCCCCATAGTTAACGCTACTAATGCATTTACTTTTATATAATTGTAACATTTCAAGTATGGGCTTTCTTCCCAATTTTATATCCCTTTCATCTATGAATGTATTAAAACCTTCAATCAAATAATGTAAGTGGTTTGCGGTCTGCAATAGCAAAACCACCTCATCAGCTTACATTATTATAGGGACTTTCAGCCACATGCATCATTGTAGGAATTTGCGATTCCTAAATTGCGAAAATTAAGGAATCGCAATTTAGGATTCGCAAATTCCTATGCATCAAGAAATCGTAAAAGGTTTTGCGATTTCTTCATTTTCCTTATTTGCGATTCCTTAATTGCGAATCGCAATTAAGGAATCGCTTTACATTTATTCCTATGGGCCTAGAGGCCCATAGGAATCAATGGGAAGGCATTCTCATTTTGCGAATTCGCAATTAAGGAATCGCAAAATGAGAATGCAATTTCAAGGGTGCAGGGGGGGATCCAAAGGACCCCCCCTGCACCTCTGAAATGTCACGTAAGTACATTTTACTCACACACATGTCCCAAGGGCATGTGTGTGTGTAAAATATAAGTTTCAAAAATGCACTTTTGTGCATTTTTTAAACTTTTCGCAAATTACCACGAAGGTTTACTTCATGGTAATTTTCCCCTTCCTAATTGCGAATTCGCAAATTAAAAAAAATCATGCATAGCATTTAAGAAATCGCAAAATTTGAGATTTCTTAAATGCTATCGCAATTTAAGAAATCGCAAAAAAATTGTGTTTTCTTAAATTGCGAAAAATGAAAAAAAAAAGATGCATCCCAAAAAAGGTTTTTGCATTCGCAAACGGCCGAATTTTGCGATTCGCACCGTTTGCAAATGCAAAAAAGCTTGATGCATGTGGCTGTAAATGTTTTCCTGTTTTGGGGGTCACCAGCTATTTGTTGTAGGAATGCATCCACCCGTTAATATATAAAGAGAACAGGAGTTGGACAAGAGTGCAACCCTGTCGAATACATCTGAGAATCTGGAAGCCAGGGGTACGTAGTGTGTTAACCCTATAACATACATGGGCAGTCAGACTATTATATAGTTGTGAGAGAAAAGATATTATGTCTAATGTGGCACCCAAATCTACCAATACCTTCCACAGCTTACAATGGCTAACAAGGTTGATGGCACTGCTCGGATCGGCGAAACATAAATGTTTGCTGCCGTTTTTCCACATTGTATACTTATTCACTATCAAACTTAAATTAATATATTGTGCTAACGTGCCAACCTCGCGTCTAAAGCCAAATTGTGTATCCGTAAATATGTTATTGTCCTCTGTCCAGGTCTCAAGTCTCTTCAGCAATATCCTGACTAGTAAGTTAACTGAGGTTTCAAGCAAGGAGATTGGTCTATAACATTTTGCATCCCCCATTTTCCTTTTTAAAAATGGGACCAATTATACTTTCAACCTACGTGGCCAGTATATAACCCTTTGTTGCAGCTATGTATACTTGAGTTAACATGGGTTCCCAAAGTGTGTGGCTTGATTTATAAGCATCTACGGGTACCCCGTCAGGTCCCAGAGCTTTCTTATGTGCACATTTCCCTAAGGCCAAGCTAACTCCATAACCAGAAATTGAAGCTAAAAATCGGGGATCGAGCAAGAGAATCTTATCACTAGCAGGACCCGCAATTATATTTTCTGGACTAAAAATCTCACCAAAATGGGCTCGCCAATCAGATAAGTGCACGAGTCCCAATTTCTGGGGCAGATATCCCTGAGGAACGGCTGTTTAATTGTTTTCCAGAACAGTGAACAGTCCCTCAGTATAGCTGACGGCTCCAGATCTTCCTATGCCTTCTCTCGAAGAAAGGTTTTTCTTTTCTCTTTTCTTGAATTTGCATTTATAAAACAGCCATATATCCTTCACCACTTCCCTATTCATGGGTCGTACTTGTAAGGATAATTTGAGTTTTTGGTTCACCTGTTTACAGTGATGATAAAACCATCCTGGCCTATTAGTTTTATTAGCTATGGTCCTAACTTTTAAATTATCTGCAATAGTGGCAGTCACCTAATGTAAGGCTATAAAGATATGTGTAGACATTTATTCCATTCTGTGCATTCAATACATTCATTCCTCTTTTCCTTGGTTATCTTTTTCAGCAGATTAGATTCATTTATGCCAGCCCATCTTAGGCAAACCCAATTTTTACCCTTACATATAATCAGTCTAAATGTTATAGGCCAGGGAGAGTGGTTGGTTATTACTAAAAGAGGTAGGAACTTCCCTAAACAAGTCAAATAGTGTAAGGCTAAGCTTAGAAATCACAATGAGATCAAAAATCGAGAAGGCCCCCCTCCCTGAAAAGTCGGTAGCACAACTTTTCTCAATTCTGTGTTCTGCACCATCAATTCTAGGTCATGCTTATACATTACTTTGTATAATGTATAATTATGTGTAGATAGCATAGTGGGTTACATTTGTGTCACATGGATCATTTTGTTCCTACAGTTCATAAGTTTTTAGTCATCTCATCTGTTTTTGCAGATTGATCAATAAACTGGCATCAATGTGCTGTTTGGAAACAAAGACGATTTTTTTCTTATAAACTACATACATAAAACATTGAACCTTGTGCTCTATATTACACAACACAAGCCATTTCCTAGTACTGAAACATCTGTAAACCAGCTTTTAATACATGACCTACAATTCAAAGCTGTTCCTAGAGCAGAGCATGAACTGATAATTGGTGAAGAGAGCTGAGATTTTTTATATTTTATAATATTTTCTCATCTCCATTGAGAAATTATTGGACTACCAACTTCAGGTTATTATTGAAGAAAACAACAAGTTTATAATTCAAGGTTAATTTATTAATTAGGCAATGCGCTTAGCTCCAACCCTTTTAGGTTACTAAGGCATAGATTCATCAAGCTAAAAACTGGTTGCAAACGGGCAGATTCTCAGAATCTGCCCCTTTGCAACCGGTATTTTTGCATTTGGAATGCATCATCCCAAATGCAAAAATCGCAATTTAAGAAATCGCAAAATTGAGATTACTTAAATTGCGATTGCATTTCTGGAATCTCAAATTGAGATTCCTTAAATGCTATGCATTAAAGTAAAAAAATTAGCAATTTCGCTGATAGGGGGAGCAAATTACCATGAAGTTGAACTTCATGGTAATTTGCTAAAACTTTGAAAAATGCACTAAAGTGCATTTTTCAAAGTTCCATTTTACACAAAAACATGCCCTTAGGGCATGTGTGTGTGCAAGATGTACCCATATGCAAATTTCAGGGGTGCAACAGGGTGTCCTTTTGACACCCTGGCACCCTTGAAATTGCAATCTTTAGGCCCATAGAAATGAATGGGGAGGTATTCCTTAATTGTGACTCGCAATTTACGGGTCACAATTGAGGAATTTTAAGAAATCGCTATTTTTTTTAGTGAGTTCTTCATGCATAGCCTTTTGCTATTCCTTATTAGCGAATCCTTATTTTTCGCTAATAAGGAATCGCAAAATGGATGCTTGATGAATCTATAGGTAAGCTCTCTGACCTACAACATAACTGATAATCAACAAAATGGGAGCAGTATTTATCCCCTAATCATATTCATATCATCCAGAAAAAAAGAAAAACCACAAGGAAACAAAATTAAAGAAAATATATCTATATAAATAATTCATTTTTTACTGTACAAAAATATTGTGGAATATTTGACTTCGTAAACAGTACATGACAGTAAACTATAACTAGTGAATTTCAGAGATTGTTTGGTTTTATTATGCTAGTTTTTACCTTATTTCACCACCTAACCCTGACATTACTTTCACCTTAAAGATAGATAGACAGATAGACGGATAGATGGATAGATGGATAGATAGATAGATAGATAGATAGATAGATAGATAGATAGATAGATAGATAGATAGATAGATAGATAGATAGATAGATAGATAGATAGATAGATAGATAGATAGATAGATAGATGTACCCTTACGGCTAGAGCGGTCAACGTCAAAGCTGGGGAACCGGGATGGAGTCTCCGCAAAGACGCTCAACATCCTGTGATTCTGGGCAAACCACTTAATCTCCCCATGCCTAACAAAAATATGTCCTTGTGATACGAAACTGGTGCTATGTAAAGCGCTCTGATACCCAATATCTTCGAGTCTAGTTCGCCCTATATAAAATAAAAATAATAAAAAGATAGATAGATAGATAGATATATAGATAGATAGATAGATAGATAGATAGATAGATAGATAGATAGATAGATAGATAGATAGATAGATAGATAGATAGATAGATAGATAGATAGATAGATAGATAGATAGATTCTTTTTTAATGGAAAAAAACAGGGGCAGGACAAAAATGCTGATTTCCTATTTTAACTTGCATAGCTGTCTTTGCTCTCATTACAGAAAAAAATGGTTGTATGGAATTCTCCAAACTTGGAATGAAAGTAGAACTGTACTCAAGGAAACGTCTTTGTTTTGTTTGTCGGAAATCTGTTCAGCCGCTTTTTGCAAATAGTGTTACAGTGGGTGTGAGATGGTTAAAAAGTTGCAGATATGTGGGGCGTGGTTTGAAAGCCAAAGATGGCGGTTGTTTAGTCTCCTGGCTCCACTTTAGCCTGTAATCTATCCTCCTTGATAGATCGACAGGGATTACCCTTGAAATATGTGAGGGCTTACAACAGCTGACCCGGTGATGATTTCCCGGTGTTGCTGAGAGGTTTTCTGCCCAACGGAGACCCTGAAGGCTAGAGAGGCTGCCGCTGGGAGGGCTTACCTAATGATTGATGACTCTAGGCCAAGGAGTGCACCACTGACAGCAGCGGCGGTCTACGAGACACGGGTGATGGGTGATGCTGCTGGTGCTGGTGCCCCCCTCGTAAGAACCCCTGTGACTCCTGTGAGGTGTTGGGCCCCGGCTGGCAGAACCTCTGTGAGCCGTAGCATCGGCAGACCGATTGGCTGCAAATGGCATATGACTGCCATGGACCGAGCTGCTGACTGCAGCGGCAGATTGCGGGCCTATGGGGAACTGTACAAATATTGAAGGCGCGGCCTTCCCCTGCATTACCCCAGTGACTGGTGGCTGCGGCTGGGCCCCGCGAGGGCTGCAAGACTTGGGAAGCCCGGGCCTGTCCAAAGGGCTGCATGGCAGCCTCCAGGTGCCCTGGCGCATGCTGCAGTGCTAGGTACCAGTTGCTTGGATTGCAAAGCAGCTTTCCTATATGGGGCTGCTTCTTCTGGCCATAGTTCTCCAGCGCAGAGAGAACTGGAGGCACCTCCCAGACAACGAGGTGCCTTCTGCAGGATGCACCTGTCCCGATTGGTCTTGGAGGACAAGGTTGTTGCCCCAGCTCATGTCATGACCATGGGTCCCAAGGCACATCCCTGCTTCCTGTGCACAGTGATGGGTTACGCCATGAGTCATATTGCCACTCACTGGGTTACATACTAGTGTTGGTACTTTGCTCATTCCCAGATCTCTACTACCATGGCTTAGGTTTATACAGCTTTAAATTGGCCGTCCATTCGCACTCTCTGAAGTATCACATCCCTGTCTTTAATTGCGTCCACATGACCTACCTGCGCTTAATTATTAGTCTTCGCAATTGAAGACTCATAATTTTGATTATCATTACCAATCATATGCCTGTTTCATAAATTCCTGTGTATTTACCCTATACAGTGTGTTTGAATAATTAATACCCTTTGAGCCGTAATTATCTCAAGCAACTCACCAATCAACAATTGGATTAAGCCACAATGCTCTCGTGAGGACCCTAACATGTCCCCGCATCCCGTTCTAAATTACAAGACATTACTCATTACAATCGCTCATATAACCGCTAAATAGCACTAGCCTTTCAATACTCTTTATTATACCATCTAAACGCATACTCCCAAGATGGCCGCCGTGACCGCACGGTCTAGCGGTCCTAGAGGAGGCACCCGGAAGTCCGTATGGATTAGACGGCACACGAGCAACAGACGGGTAAGATGCGGTCCCGGGGAGGCATCCATTAGGTATGACCGAGCGATTTCACCAGCTAGGAAGTAAGTAAACCATCTGTGTCTCATTGGGAACAAGCCGTATTTTGACATCATTAGAGATAGTGTGCCCAACTTTTTCAATTGGCTGATTATCGATCTAACCTTGTTCATATTCTCCCTCTCTCTGCATCAACCAACAGCAGTGAGTCCCATAAGTGAAATCGACCCCCATGCAAGATCATGAAGTGTTATTATACACTTTAATAAGTAAATATCGAGAACATTTTTTATGTACCTATTATATGTTGTGTGTATCTAACGTCCTGGTCACATTAAGTCCTGTCTTGTTTTTATGTGTGAATTCACAAACACACAGCACAATTTCTACTGGACAATCACTTGGCATGGCAGCCTGCACGCACCAATATGGTGCAAGCATCAATTATAGCACAGAATGTGAGCGGCATGAGAGCACACTATGTGTCCCTTCCCATAAGGAGGGGTTGAATGCTACTAACGATATGCTTTATTTTTCAGCACCATCAATCTGATACAAACGTATGTATTTCTAGTATGTACGCATGCTTTGATTATTAAGTGTATTACTTTAAATATTCATTGCTCCCTTATCCAGGGACATAGGAGTGGCAAATGCAGGGCTGGTCCCTGCATGGTCCTGAAGAAATGCTAGGGGTAGCATGAAACATGTTGACCTTATACGTTCACTGAATCAACCCCATTAAAGGTTGATCTACAGTGACACTAACCCTACTTTTAACATACCTGCCTAGGAGCTAAATAAATCTGGTGAGGCCTACAAAGCACGGTATTTTTAATTCACTCACACCCACTCCACCACTTTTTTGCACAACACATAGTCTTTCACCCTTAAGTGCTCCTGCGTAGTTCGTGAGTCGCAGCACGCCCCTTTTCGTAGAGAACTGGGATGGCCCCAATGATGAAGCATGTCACCGTGGGGCAACCCCGGTGAGTGAGGGGACACTAGAAAGACATTTTTCTTTCTATAAAGGTCACACTGATCAATTGAATCAGTCACCTACACTAGAGCTAAGTCTCAGGATCCTACACGTGGAAAGCTGGGAAAACCAGAAACGGAACCTGATGAACAGCATGAATCAATCGATGGAGATCGGGGTAGTGACCAAGGAGTTGGTGAGGGAACGTTTACTCATTGAGATGAGTCAGTCCCCTTCAGGATACAACAACATCTATCTGCAGCGGCATACCTGGCTGCATACGTGCAATAACAACCCCACCCCAGGATGCGGCGTAGTTACTCATTTTTCGTTCCGGAGATTCCAACACACAGGCACCCTCTTCGCCACACCTCCTCTAACACTATTTCTTGCTTGCCACCCACATGCATTCCGAGATAGTTTGCTTTTTAAAAAATGTATTTGAGTTATTTTACCTGTTTCCTCCTTCCCTCCCTCCTGATCTAGGGGATTATAGACTAACTGGGGTGCAACTCTTCCTTACCTGCTTGCTGAGACTCTGCTTAGACAGGTCGAGCAGACAGTCTCTGGGGAAGTCCTAAGCATATGCAGGGGAATAGGATAATTGAGTTATTTTCCATTCAGCCCTCATGGGACTGTTCCTGGGAGTATATGTTGTATGATTAATCAATAATTCTGCTTTATCCTGAGTGCACAAGTTTGTTTCTTATAGATTAGAGGACCTCGCAGAGGTACAATTCTGCTTACTGTATGTTTCCAATAAAATGTCAATAAACATATGTTTAAAAAAATAATAGTTGGAGATATGTGGACCATTAGTCCAAAGATTGCCCACCCACCTGAGTTCACAGATCATCCATAGACCCCAAACATAAAAATGTGATTGGATGAGGGAGCTTTTTTCCTATCGTCCATTTCAGGTCCACAAACTTAAGCCCACGTTTGTGGACCTAAAGCTTTTAATTGGCTGTCCGCAGCTGGAAATATTCACTTGTGGAATCAATTACATGATGCAAGGCACAGTCTCTGTATTTGGAAAAGAAGGCCACATGAAGGTAGTGCAATCAGAACAACCTGCTCCCCTGGCCTCAGTCGGGAGACTTCCAAAGGGGCACCCCCAATGTTTAAAATGAAAGAAATGACACAGGTCTATTAAAAACATGTATCTCTATATCAATATATCTATGATATATGAACATACATGTACATATATTGCAAAGTGTCAATTGCCACTCTTTAATTATAGTTAGGACCTACCGACCATAGGAAAAGTTTTTTGGGGTTTGCTAATAACTTTGGTGCCTTTTGACAATAAGAATTAATCCACCTCAGTTTCTTCCTGGAAAGTTTTGGATGATCAATTAAGCGGAGGTCAAGAAAAATGGGGGTGGGGGGGTGGGAGTGCGGGGGTCCTACAACTTAAAATAGACATTTGCTTTTTCATAGGACAATGGAACACCCATACTATGAAAACGGCAAAATATAATTATTCCAAATTTGTCAGAATTCTATATCTTGGTCCAAAAAGCATGCTTTTTGTGATTTGGTGTAAGTCTGTTCAGTATTTTATGAGAAATTAAGGTTTAAAAACTTACTATATCTGGATCATTGGGCTGAAATTCAAAATGTAAGCCTTCTTATTGACTGAGGCAGATTTTTCAGTGTGAGCACTCTGATTGGCTGGCCACTACAGGAAAATAAATGTTTAGGCGGCCATTAAAAGACTAGGGCACTTAGTCCCAGGTCCTGAAAAACTTTTTTTTTTAAAACAATATAAGGGGTCACAGAATGAATACCTTGCCCTTCTGCCCCACCCCATCCCCTGAGGCTAAAAGTAAAAAAAAGAATTGCAGCAATCCGGCGGTAAAAAAAATCAAAAACAAAATGGCCTCTGTTTGTCTTTCTTTAAATAAATGGCCCCAATGTCAGACAGTGCCTAGGAGTCAAACCATATTTATTTTTTTAATATGGGGAAGGGGACATACATCCTCCAGAGGTGATGTCTGCCCGATGGACCCCATTCTCTGGGCTTGGTGCATTTTTTTAAAGTGAGGGGGTGTGTGCACCCATCTTCAAACTGACTTCGGCCGCGGAGACCACAATCCCCTTAGGCCTTGCACATTTCTTTGAAGGGGAGGGATTAGGAGCCTCTCTCCCGAGCTGATTAGGGTCCTAAGGACCCCATCATCCAAGACCCGCGGTAATTGCAAAACAGCGTGCACCAATAAGACCCTGAGGGACCCCATCCCCCGGGGCCATTTTCAAATTAGGATTGGGAGTATACCTTTTTAGGCACAGAGTCTCCTTCACAAGTGCAAAGACTCTGCAGATGTTAAAATACTACTCATACAATTAATTTATGAATAGCAAAAAATCATAAACTTACAGTAAGACATTATGATGCATCCTGAGACACTGTGATCATGTCACACCTGTACTAGAAACACTATACTGATACTGAAAGAAAGTCCAAGTAGCATTAGTAACATGTGCCAAGGGTATGTTAGTGGTACATTGACAGATCCTTGTGTGGACTCCAAGGGGTTAATGGCAAAAACTCTTGGAGGAAATATAATGCCAGCCGAACCATCAAGTCATGGTGGCTCAGTCAGTATTTGTTAATTTTTTCAGAAATAAACCCTAAAGTGCTGGGTTGATTGTGAAAAAAACACACTGAATCATCCTTCATGTTTACAGAGTTTACTTACCGAGTGTCAAAGCTACGTCTCCTTCTTTCCTCTTCGTGAGTACAATACCTTGTATGGGAACAGCAAACAGCAGAAAACAGTGCCAAAATGCTGGCCCTAAATAGGATGGACCTTACAATGTTGAAAAGCCAGTGGCCCTGTGGTGAATGATTCATTAGTTAAAGGTTTCCGATGAAGCAGCCAAGCTGAGGTTTCATCATCCGAAACCCATTGAATCCCTACAGATTCCAGGTTTGCTACCCATCTGTAAATTACACAGACCTTCTGTTATTTATCACTAAAGTCCACTGTACGTGATTGGCACTTGTAGGAATGCCCTATGTCCGTAATTTCAAGTAATCGCAGTGTCAGGTCTCTCCACCATCATAAAGAGCACCTTAGTTCGGTGTGGGTGCAAATCCTGCATTGCCAGTTTCTGGCGAGTTGCACTACTACTGCTGAAACAAGGTCAATGGAGGTACCAATGGGTGAGGCAGACTGGCCTCAAGGGTCCTGTGACCTCAGTGACACAGTCACTGTTGCTATAGGGTTTGGTGCTTCATAGGCCTGCCCGCAATACTGGAGGCAAACTTTGTAGATTGTGGTGGACAGGCCTTCAACTTTAACCCACACTTGCCCACACTTGCCACCGCTAGGGTCCACCTGCTGGTGCTAATACACCTGGGCTTCTAACATCTAGCGGGCCTTCTAAGGTCTAGCATGGGAATGTGCTCCCTCAGGAGAGTGGTCTGATGGACTGGTCATGAATACTGAACCTAGTTCGAAATTTGGTAGGTCTGGCCATAGTGACGCAATCCCTCCTCCACTAAACACAATACTGCCCAACTGCGAGAAAATCGCACTGCCTTCATCTACAATCCAAATGCACCCCGCAATAAACACCTGGATGAGACTCATTTCAAATTATGCACTAGACAAGAGTAATATGCTGCCTCAAAAAAAAAGTAATTACATCCTGGAAAAAGCAAACATTAATAGGGAATGCAATATTAAGTAAAGCATGTGAAATGTAAGCAGGAACAACATGGCTACCTTAACGTTTTTACACTCATTATTCAGAAATCAATTAGTGTTATTGCCTGAAAAGTCAAAGACATGATTACAATGTCCATTGCTCATATCCTTACAAAATGTAAGCAGTATGGTTTAAAAAGACCACATACCTGAACACAGGACCGCAGTACACATTTTACAAACTAAAATAAAGAATACAGCTGATAAGTATCACATGAAACGTTTTCCACTCCTCGAATCAACAGAAAGACGAGAAAACTAAAGTAGCTCTCCTGGCACACTCTCAAAAGTGGCGCAAAAGCTTTTGGGTGTGAATGAAACCAATCCGGCCCCTTTGCAACCTTTCTGTTTTGCTTTATTTAGTTGTTTTTAGGAAAACAGCTGATGAGGATCACATCAAACGTTTTCCACTCCATGCATCAACAGAAAGATAAGAAAACGAAAGTAGCGCTTTACTGACAAACTCTATGAAGTGGCTCTATTGTGCTTAGGTGTGAATAAAACCAATCTGGCCACTTTGCGATCACTCTGTCTTGCTTTATTTATTTTTATTATTTGTAACCTTTGTTTCTCTCCGTCCTGTACTTTGGAATAGGAAAATGTGAGAAAAATACACAATTTCCAGCAAAAGTGTTTCTTTCTCTTGTTTCACTTTCACAAGGGAACAAATGAAGAAAAAGAGAGGAAAGAGAGGGTAAGAGCTGTTTCTTGAAGTCATGCTTTCATTCAGCAAGTGTAGAGGAGCGAGATGGAAAGAGAGGGAAAAAGAGGAAGAAAGAGAGGTGGGCAGCTGACAGTGGTAAAGCAGGAGAAGTGGACACTGTCCTTGTCGGTGCTGAGACAGAATATTGAGTTGGAAATGTCGACTTACACAAATATCGAGTTAAAAATATCGTGATTCAGAAATATCGACAGGAAGAATATCACGGTCAAGAATAACGAATTTAAGGTAAGAAATATTGTTTAAAAAATATAGAAGTCATTCATTTTGTTTTAAATAAATATGTTTAAAATATTTATTTTTTAATTAGTGTTATGTAGTTTAGTTAATATTTTAAGTGTATGTGATGTATGTATTTTTGTATTGTTTGTTTTTTAATATATGTGTTACAGTTTTAGTAGTTATGAATTTTATTTTAATTACATTTTGCATTTTTTAGTTTTGCAGCGGGTTGTGGCTTTATAGGGGAATATGTTGAGAAGTAATTTATTTGTAATAAATTAATGAATATTTTTCATTTATTTAATTCGATTTTATAGCATTAATTGTGGGAAGTAATTTATTTGTAATTAATTAATAATTAGTTGTTAATGTATATTAACTAATTGATAATTAATTATGGTATTTGTGTGATTTGTTTAGGTGTGTGTTGTGGGGATTATGGGGTAAAGATTAGGAAGTAATTTATGTTTAATTAATTAATAATTAGTTATTAGTTCATATTAATTAATTATTTGAAAACTAATTAAAAAGTAGTTTAATGTTAATTAATTAATTTTAATTCAATTAGTGTACTTGTTTATTTTTTATGTGGGGGTTTTATTGTTAAGGGGTACAGTGTGGAGAATAAATTAATTTTACTTTATAATTAGTTGGTACATACTATTAGTTTTTTAATTGAAAATATGTTTTAATTGTGTCATTCATTTTTTTACCTTTTACAGTTTACTTTTAGCTGTGGGTTGTGGGGATTATAGGGGTAAAGTGTGGGAAGGTAAATCATGTTTAGAGTTTTTAATTTGTTTTTTTAAGTAATAATATTTCTTTATTTGGTAACTAATTATGTTAGTTGAGAAAGTAAATTTTGTAAAATTTAGATGTGGGTTGTGAATTGTGTGGTGTTAAAGGGTAGGAAATGGAAAAAGTTAATTGATGTAATAATTAATGTTTTTGTTTCTAAATCATTTTTAATTAAAAATATTTATTTGTTTGGAAAATATTTTTATTTTATTTAATATAATATTTGTAGGTATTTATTATATGTTACAATATATTTTTTTAAATGTTAATATTACATGTATTTGTATTTGAATTTTTAATATATTTATATATATTTAAATTATATTGTTTAAAAAAAAATGTTTTAATTTTGAACTAACTGGAGTGAGAATATTGTTACTTCTCTGCAATCCAACACTTTCCCAACTGTTGCACTCACTGGAGTGGGAATAGTAATTTTTACCCCTCCGCTATCCAACACTTTCCCTATTGTTGCACTCACTGGAGTGGGAATAGTAATTTTTACCCCTCCGCTGTCCAACACTTTCCCTACTATTACACTCACGGGAGTGGGAATAGTAATTTTTACCCCTCCACTATCCAACACTTTCCCTACTGTTGCACTCACTGGAGTTGGAACAGTAAATTTTACCCCTCCACTCCAACACTTTCCCTACTGTTGCACTCACTGGAGTGGGAATAGTAATTTTTACCCCTCCGCTATCCAACACTTTTCCTACTGTTACACTCACTGGAGTCTGAAATTTAAGTCTGAAGACTTCAAAATAGTTTAATGTTTTAATTTATAATCGAATGTTGTTTTTAATTAGATTTGATGTTATTGGTATTATAACATAAATTAAAAGTCATAGTTATTAATTTCTTTAAAATAAATATATATGAAATATTATGTATGTGTGTTTAACTTTTTCTAATTAAGTTTATATGTTTTAATTGATATTAAATCGACTTATTTTTCATATTAATTTTATTATTTAAAATATTTAATATTTATTACTTTATTTTATATATAAAATTCGATATTTTGTACAACTACATTTTTTACATCAAAAAGTTGTTCCCAATATTTTTGTACTTACCTATTTAAGTATAGGGAGTCAATATTTTTGCATTGCATATTTTTGCATCAATATTTTTTACGTCTATATTTTTAACATTGATATTTTGTCAGTGAATTGTCCTTGTCAGAGGAGAAGGCGGAAGTGCCTCTTTCTGGCAAAACATGCCCAGGCACATCCTGGGTGCTGACTGGTGCATGAGTCCGACCTCACATGGTATAAACAATTGTCAAGAATGAGAAATGCTTTCAGCACATGACCAGCATTGCTTATCATTATGAAACCCACTATGACTTTTAGAATATAAAAAATGTTATCAATAAAAATTAATTTGCATACGTGACAACTTCGAAGAATACCTACGAAGGAGGCGATTAAGTGAACTGCAAGCAGCGCTGTGTGCCAACGATCGGTGAGGAGAGAGTGGAAAGGACAATTAGTGCAGTTAAACAAAACATATGACCCATACTGAAAGGATCCATGTAGCAGGGGCAGTTGGCGGGGTGGGAACAAAACAACCACAAGGCGGAACAAATGGACACTATTCACCAACAAAAACTATGGAATTAGTAAAGGCAGACCAAGCAACGAATGAAAAGCAGTGGGTGTGTGTGTTCAAAATCCACAGACGGAATACAGCATGCCTCACAGAGCGGCGCATGCGCGCTGCCTCCACGCTTGACATAAAAAAACAACAGCCCCCCTGCAAGACACCACCGAATTATTTAGCACACATCATAATTTTTTCCTCTGCAGAACCACTGTGGAAACTGTTATCCTGAGAGCAATACGGGAGGGAGGGTTAGAGACAGGACAAAAATGAACAGAACAAGATATTAAGATATCATTTAACTGTTAGGCTGGCGTTTCTTTTAATTAAAATGCAAACCCCACAAATGAAATATAAATGCGAGATGAACTAATCTGTGGGAAATTCAGTGTCCTGGTAGGAAGGCTTAGTTGGTTAATGATGTTACACATCAGATGTCTGTGTGTTAAATCGGAGTGTCGCTGATTTTCAGTCCTTTTATTGCCAACAGAGGATTTCTAGACACCCCTAGCATAGCTTTGCTGGAAGAATGAAAACCATTTCTTGATGTCACATATTGCTGTGGAGGAGAGAGAGAGAGAGAGAGAGAGAGAGAGAGAGAGAGAGAGAGAGAGAGAGAGAGAGAGATACATATATATTCATATGTGTGCACTACAAAGATGCTTCAACAAAAGAGGGGGGGGGACCAAGGAGCTTTTTAAGGTCCAGTGTCCATGCTCTTAAATTATAAATGTATACCAAAAAAGGGACACTGTTCCTAATGCAAGGTGCAAAAGTCACCCGTGCAAAAGGGTGCAAAAAGTCACCCATTTAAAACCAGGGGAAGAAAAGAGAAAGAAAGAAAGAACAGGGATCCTAGGTAACAGTTCCCACTAGTGATAGGAAAACCATGTTGTTGTCCTCTGTTGCCCTCACACACCCCGAAAGGTGTCATGCTTCATCATTGGGCAGTTGCTCCTCGTAGGGCCGGCGCTGCAATTCCCTACGGGTCCCCCGAAGGGTCTCTTTATCGGAGATCTTTTTATAGGACTGCCGGTTGATGCATGTGGGTGTGTGGGGTGTGGGAAATGGGTTTGTACATGTTCATTTGAGGGTAATAAATTGACGTGCAAGTGTGATATAAAAGTAGGGTCACCATGCAGCGAAGGTAAATTGGTGTACCCAGAGTAGTCTCAACTGCTAATTAAAATCTAGCCCCAATGGCATACTATGCCCGGGTATAGAACGACATAGGTCAACATGTTTCGCGCCTATATTGCCATAAGGATCATTGGCGCTTCTTCAGGACCAGAGCTATAGTGTGTAAGGTGCACGTGAAAGAAAACTAAAAAACACCCTCACATAAATCAGGGCGGCGCAGTAACCTGTATGCCCAGCTTCTGGCTACAACTGCATGGTGGAACCGCTCCTGATCAGTACCTAGAAAAGAAAAACAGTACAAAGTACGTCACATATATTAGCATCAGGAACACCTTGACGCTACAGAGTGTGCCACCATTGTGTGCACATCCAATACATTAAAACAAAAAGAACAACAGATACAAGAGAACCGCATACAGCTGCCTACCAATCAGTATCCGTGCCCCGACATAGCATAGTTAAGTGCAAGTGTATAGGCCCCCTAGGAAATGAGAGTAACTCCTTAAATGTCAAGGTGCAGAGTCACACAGGGACATGCTTGCGCCTCTGCTTGCTCTGTAATCAGGCCTAAAAAGCGTTCATGAACTTGAAACACAAATGGTTCCAGCAATGGTGGGTGCCCCTGTCGTACAGGCCTCAGCCTGGCCCGCTAGTGCAAAGGGTTCGCCCTTCTGCGCACGAAGTCCAGAGACCCAAAGGAAAAAGTTGGCACGGAAACTGGAATTGCAAAACATAGAATTTATTATACCTCATGAGGTGGTGCTAAAGTTCAGACAGTACCCATCGGCACTATGAGAAGTAGCACAAAGGGTTACCGGACACATGGTTTATTTATACCCACACAGGGGCTTAAGAGAAGGCGGTACAAAGCACAAAAGCACATTTTACGTCCATACAAGGAAATATCGAGAAGCAGAATTGATCAGTGGGAGGAGTTAACAGTCTTGGGGTCTCGGCTAACACATTCCAATCTAAGGCTAACCATTAGCAGATGTGGACCCTAACGGTCAGTGGCTAAACACAGGGATGCTATTATTAGACTGTCGCCGGGCAGATTTCAAAAGCCATGAGCAGAAAGGTAGGACAACGCACATGGTCGGCACGAGGCAATATGTGGCAGACAAAATGGCTGCCATGAATACAAAATGGATGCCGCCGAATGTCAAGATAACGGATAAAACTCGATGTCTTTTGCTAACGCTCAACTCAATCGACGTTATAATACAACAGACGACCCTTTTAGCGTTAGCTAAAGACATAGGCTCTTTTAGGATAATCTGTGCATTCATCTTGTATATCTATGCACATTATTTTTGTTACTTCTTTGTCTACTAATTGTTGCGCTTTTACGGCATTTCGTTTGGACGGTATGCAGGCAGTAATGCACATAGAACACAGCATTGGACCACAATGTATACATATGCAACAGGTGAAAATCAATGCGACTGCAATACACAGGATAGTCAATAGTTTCCAACCCCAAGCGGAAATCAGAGCCCAAAACCATCCCGCAAATGTCCAGGTACCATTCTTCTCATGAATATCAGAAGCTATTTTATGCAGTTTAAGAATTGCTTCATAGACAGAAGGCAAGTTATCTGGTATGTACACACAACAACTACTTCCGATCACTTTACATGCTCCTCCTCTATCTGCTAACATAACGTCCAGAACCATGCGGTTCTGAAGAGTTACAATTCTAGCAATTTGTAGTTCCTCAGTAATATTGCCAAGTGCTACAGCAGTTTCATTGGTGACAGCTTCCAGTACTCTAGTTAAACGTTGTATTTTCCTGCTGTTTAAGGCAGCACCTACAAACGAAAACAGGCCTAAATTAAAATCAACATATTGCTGCAGGCTAGTATCAGTCTGATCAATGTCATCAACTTGAATTGTTCGTTTATATCGATTCATAGAAATATTTTAAAACAGTTTAAAATCTCAGTGATAAGAAGCAGGTGCAAGAAAAACAGGTTGCAATAGAAAAGATACGTAACAAACACCAGACCACCCTATAGGTAGTCTATGATAACCATGATTTCCACATACTAGATATGTATTATGTGAAGCTAAAAACTGTACTATCGTTTATTCCATCTAAATTTAACACAACAATGCATTCACTGGTCCCTACTGGAATTCGTCCAGTACTTTGCACGCACAAGTTCGCTTTAGTCCGTGTTACAGTAATCACAGATTCATTGTTCGTGGTAGAGTCTCTCGTATGCGTGAAAACATAAGGCGTAGAGGCATTGTATGGTCGATATTCTTCCCGCTCCCATATAGTTCCATTCGCTTGAGGATACCCATGTTCATCTTGATAACACTCTTTATTCAAGCGAAAGAGAAGTCCACCTACAGTAGGTTTCCTGTTCGAAAAGAGAAGAGTGTACCAAGCTCGACAAGAACCATTATGCGAAAAGGGAAGTGGAATAAATGGCATTCCACCTTTCTTCTGATGGGCTGGAAGCATACCACAAATCCAGCAGTTCGTGGTATTTGTAGCGTCGTGAGTATGGTGCAGCATCTGGACGAAAGTATTATTCAAGTAAGACTCTCGATGCTTATGCTCATGATAGGGAAGAGTGAAGTGTTGATGCTCTTCCGGAATCGGAGTAGTAGGAACCATAAGAAATTTTGGAGCAGGGCTCGCTATCTCAATCAACCAGGTAGTTATAGCAATAACTATCAATATAATAAAAACACTTGATACTCCCAAAATCCTTTTCTTAGTAACATTCATAGTCTCGAAAGTCTTCTTCAAACTAAAAAACAGAGAAAAATAAAATAGTCAATTAGCTCTTTACCCTGGGCAGCCGTTGGTTTCTTCGCCACAGATCAAGACAGGTGTCACTACACTACGCAGGGCTGATCCCCCTCCCTTGTCATATCGGCATTCCGTTTACTACCCAGAGCGGTTGCTCAACCAGTCTCGCAAGAACAAAAAACTTTCAAATCTTCCTTTTGGACCTTAAATCATAGTGTGCTGCTCCAGAAGTCGTCTGGTCCGGGAAGAACTCCTCAGATCCATCAGGTGATACAGCAGGGCCTTTCTCCGTAGCTAGAATATCTCGAAGATCGGTCAAAACAGCAGGATCCACCAAGGTCGATGACACCTTGCGACAATGGGCACTGTGAATCCAATTGCGCCTATTAGTCGTCCGGACTGCTGTCCTCGTAGCAAGAAGGGCTTGTTCTGGTCCACGCCACCTCGGCTCCAAGCTGTTCGACCTCTCGAAAGACTTGATCATCACTAGATCTCCGGGACGGAGACCATGGCCCTCACCTTGGGATTTATCCGGGAGCACTTCTCGAACCTGCTGATGAATAGAAACCAAACTGTCAGTTAATTGTGCCAAATAGTCATTCATTAAAACACAAGGTACATCATACACAGAGCTTGGCTTCGGAACTCCCCAGATGCTCATCGGCCGCCCAAACACCACCTCGTACGGGGTAAGACCCGTTCGAGAGTGTGGCACTGACCTAATGGACAATAGTGCCAATGGCAGCGCATCTGGCCATGTCAACTTCGTGGAGGCTTGGATTTTCGCAATCTTGAGCTTGAGAGTGCCATTATACCTTTCCACCAATCCTGTAGATTGTGGATGGAACACAGCATGAAATTTCTGCTTGATGCCTAATCCCTTCAGGACATACTTTATAACTTCCCCAATAAAATGAGGTCCGTTATCACTCCATAAAAGTCTGCAAACACCGAATCTTGGGAAGAACTCCTTCAGTAGCACCTTAGCAGTAGTAATGGCCGTATTATCTTTCGTGGGGTATGCCTCAATCCATTTACTGAAAGCACAAACCACCACTAGGACATACTTCAAGTTATTACACCGCTCAAGTTGAATGTAATCCGTTTACAAGACTTCAAAAGGTGCAGTCGGTGTAACAAAACCTCCAGATGGAGCTTGTGTCCCCTTTCCAGGATTATATTGTAAGCAAATCAAGCAAGATTGTACTACTCTCTTAGCTGTGTTGGCAATCTCAGGATGCTCCCAAACTTGTGTAAGCATTTTCGTCATTGCAAGAGCTCCAACATGTGCCACACCATGTGCCATCTGAACCATGGGTTGCACGAAAGCTATAGGTAGCTTCCATCGATCCATTTGCTTATTCCTCCAGCAACCTTCATCATCTAACTCTCCTTCTTTAGACCATTGTTCACGTTCCTTATCAGAAGCTGTCTTCTGTATCTCTCGTACTTCCTGCCTAGCATTCTACCATCTTTCAGCTTGTGACTTCACCACATACATAGAAGTGGTATCTCTCTGCATGGCAGTCTCACGTGCTATACGATCTACAAAAGCATTTCCTTGACCAATCTTGTCTATGACTTTCTTATGTGCACTGCACTTCACTATAGCAATTTTCTTCGGTAATGTCAATGCAGTCAGGAGATTGTGCACTAAATCTCCGTGCATTATCTGCATTCCATGAGACGTAAGAAAGCCTCTTTCCTTCCAGAGTAGGCCAAAATCGTGCGCTACTCCAAAAGCATAGCGGCTATCTGTATAAACATTCACACACAAACCAGCACTGAGCTCACACGCTCGCGTCAGTGCTATCAATTCAGCTGCTTGAGCCGATTTCTGTGGTATGCGAGCTGTCTCCACTATCGTCTCAAGTGTGGTGATTGCATATGCGGCTGAGGTCGTACCATCCGGCAATTTCAAACAAGACCCATCAACCCATAATTCACCATCTACATCTGGAAGGGGCGTATCCTGTAAATCAATGCGACCCTTTGTCTGTTCCTCAGTCAGAAAAATACAATCATGCGTTTCTTGTGACTGAGGCTGAGTCACAGGATATGGCAACAAAGTAGCTGGGTTCAAAGTTGCACATCTCTTCAATGTAATGTGAGGGGCTAACAGTGTCAATTCATATCCTGTAAGACGAGCACTAGTCAAGTGCTGCGTCTTTGTCTGATTCAAAAGGGCATCAACAACGTGTGGTACTAACACTAATAATTTATGTGACAAAACTATTCCCTCACTCTGTCGAATTGATACCGCTGTTGCTGCAACTGAACGAAAGCATCCAGGCAATGCTCTAGCAACAGGGTCAAGAACTGCAGAGAAATATGCACACGGGCGTTGCTTATCGCCGTGCAACTGGACCAATACTGACAATGCACATCCATCTTTCTCATGCACGTAAAGTGTAAAAAGCTTCGTATAATCTGGTGTGCCTAACACTGGTGCTGAACAAAGAGCTTGTCGTAACTGTCGAAAAGCATTTTCACATTCATCTGTCCATGGGAGGGGTACAGGGGTATCTTTTGTCAAAAGTGCTAACAAAGGCGTAACAATGTGTGAAAATCCCAAAATCTACTGTCTACAAAAAGAAGTGAGACCCAAAAATGCACGTACTCCTTTCTGTGTGGTAGGAACTGGCGTGTCTAAAATGGCTTGTATGCGATCTGATGTCAATGCACGTCCCTCCTTAGACAAAAGGTGACCTAAGTAGGTTACCTTTGGTCTACAATATTGCAGTTTCTTCCGAGAGACCTTGTGATGATGTAAAGCAAGAAAGGAAAGCAAAGATAAAGTACATTTTTCACACTGCTCTGGGGTGTCGGCTGCCAACAAGATGTCGTCGACATATTGAATGAGAGCCACACCGTCGGTCAATTCAAAAGAATCAAGTTCTCTTTTCAATGCTTGACTGTAAATACTTGGACTTTCAGTGTAACCTTGGGGAACTCTACAGAATCGATACGATCGATTATTCAAAGTGAAACCAAACAGATATCGGCTACCAGAATGAATAGGGATCGAGAAGAAAGCATTCTTCAAATCGATTACGGTAAATATAGTGGCAGTCGGAGGGACTAAAGTAAGAAGTGTGGTAATGTCTGAAACTACAGGGTATTGTGGTATCACAATCTTATTCACCTCCCTCAGATCAATAATGAACCGATAAATTCGTGTATCTGAATCTTTCTTCAAAATCGGAAGAATCGGGCTGTTGCAAACATTGTATGGGACCTCCTCAACAACCCCCACTTGTATCAAATCATGCACGATTCGTATGAGTGCTTCCTCTCCCTCCTGTGAAATACAATATTGTGGCAAACGAGGTAACACAGCTCCCTCCTTGACACTAATCTGGATCGGAGGGATAACCATCTGACCCACAACGGTGTCTGAGGTAGCCCATAAGGATGTAGGGAGTGAAGCCAATGCAGCATCTTCTTTAATCAAGCAAATTCTACCAGCTTCGATGTAATTATCATTTAGGATGACACGTACCCCTTCAGGAAAACATCGTATCGTAGCTCTAAAATGTTTTAACATATCAAGGCCAAAAATATTATCTGGAGTTTTCGGGGAAAGCAAAAATGGGCATGGAGCATCAAATTTATCAACAGAAAATAAAAGTGGCTGGGACAATGGGCTAAGGGAAGGTGTTCCATCGAAACCTACCGAAGTAATAGTTGTGCCAGACAGGGGAGCCCTCGGAACCAATTGTTTAGACAAAGCACTACGTGTAGCTCCTGTATCGACCAGAAAACGATCAGTAGAGCCCAAAACATGTGCTGTAACATAGGGACCTGTCTGATCTACTGGGACTTCAACTGATTCCTTACCCCATCCTAGGCAATCCTATGCATGAGCAGAATCGTACGAACCAGAAGGGACATAATCAGATACTTGACATTGGTTTCGCCGATCAAACGTGTTCTGTCTTTGTTGTGGACGGGAACTCATATCAGATCTGGCTCGATCGTTCGTATTACCACGAGGCGCTGAGTAACCTGAGTCGGGCCTTCTTGGCCCGGCTCCCGAGCTTCTCGCTGAGCACGAAGCACCGGGCAATCTCGCGCCCAATGGCCGTACTGTTTACAATACACACATTGATTCGGAGCTATATTTGAACGGCCAGAAGAAGTACTGGAGGATGTTCGGCCACCTCTATCATAATTTCTGTCTGGGCCCCTATCATAATTTCTTGAAGGCGGACCATACACCTGGGCCAACATAACCTTCGTTTTTAACTCCTTCGACTTCTTGTCCTCCGTCCCCTTTGCTTCCGCCTCCTGGCGCTCATAATACTGAGCCATCGTCAACACAGAGGCCGGAGAAGACGTAGTCCAAGAACTTTCACTAGCTTTTAATCGACTCGCTATACTAGGAAATAAATTCGAAACATATTTATCGACAAACAAATGTCTGCCGGTATCGTCAGTAAGAGACTGACCACTAAAATCATGAAAGGCTTCCTCAAAGCGGGAAAAGAAATCAGAAACTGATTCGTCTGTTTTTTGTTTACAGGACGCCAAAACAGTCCAATCAATCTTTTTAGGGGGAATAACCGTTTTCAATTTAGTTAAAATGGCTGCAGGGAGATCTAATATTAGTTTATGTGGTTTTTGGGCAGGGTCCCTATCTACATCTACATGTCTTGGGGTAAAATGAGACCGAAAAACAAATCTATGTCACATAGGGTCATAACACAAGAATTTAAAGCGCCCTCGACCTCTTCATAAAAGGCAGCTGGATTTTTACGCGGATCAGGTAACGCATTTTGAAGTGGCATTACATCTGCTCTATTCCAAGGAGTGTAAACCCAATTATAAATAAAATAGCCCTTTGCATCGACAGACTTCTTATCATCACTATCACCTGCTCCTTTAGGAGGAACATACAAAGGCGCGGCTTCCCGCATGGGTTTCATGACAACCGGTATCATCTTATCTGTCACGAAGATAGGGCGTTGTGCCACTCCGGACGAATTGGCCTGTGGAACGGCGTCCGCAGCCTTTTTCTGCTCTTTCAGCTGTTTCGCCTCGTCTCGTATTTTAACCAGCCGTCTAACGAAATCGGGTGCCTGGGAAAAAACAAAAAGACCATCACGTATCTGTTTATGATCGGCAGCAATATCAGCAGGTTCTAAAACATCGGAATACTTCCGAAACATGTCAATAACCTCATCAGCAAAGGATGCGGTAAAATACATCTGTTCTTTCTCTGACCAATTCTGTATAGTAACTAAAAGATCAGTAGCAGAATGTGTGCTACGCAACGCTTTACGGGCAACCTGTCTGATTTCAGCCGATCGTTCCACAGACAACAAAGATCGAGAGTCCCGTGTTTTCTGCTGTTCTGAATCGGAATCCTCATCACCCTCGGCCGGAGCAGACGGAGTGATATACGGAGGTGGAGGTCGATCTAATAACAAAAACTCATCTTGTGGTTTATTAAGGACAGGATAGAGAGGCTGGCGAACAGGATATTGGCCAGATATCTGTAACCTTCGTTCTTTTTCCTCTCGTTCCTGCATTTCTTTCGTTTCTTTCTTTCGTAACTCCAGCGCTTTCTCATACACAGTCTTTCGCTGCTCTTTCTCAATCAACGCTTTCTCACGTTTCTCCTGCTGTTGCACTTCTTTCTCCCACATTCGTAAACACTCAAACATATCACGTCTAGACTTCCGCTCAAACAAGCATAGCTCCAAATATTCAACCTTTCGCGCATCAAACGACCCATACAATGGCCAACGTAACTCAGGATCCTTTTTTGTGTACTTGTGCCACAGCGTGCTGTACATTATGGCAGAAGTACCAAATTTTACATACATATCTCGATTAGGAGTCCCCTCGGGGGAGCCGGCTATGATACCTCAAGTCGTAAACTGGCGCCTCCAAACAAGCAGCACATCTTTCGAAGAGCGCGGCAACCAGGCATTGCTTCAAAAATAGTGCAAGATATACACTACCATAGGTAAAGAGTGCTTAAGGTACTTCTTAGTACGACGCGCTATACATAGAAAAAGGCGGAGAAAACTCCGTGCATCACCTGCCTATATGAATTGCAACCCATATATTGCTACATAGAACCCAAACCAAACCAAAGTAGACAAGTCTATCCAAATACAAAGTGCTCGGGCAAGCGTTCCTAAAACTGCCTTACCAGTACGGGAGCCTCAAAATGCCAAAACCTACAACAGGCGGCAAGCACCGCAAGCGACTCTTACCAATCATAGGCTGTCCAGGTTCCAACTGGCAAGTTTAAAAATTCGACCAAACGGTCACTGCACGGCTGACCAACAGAAGAGATCTCAGTCGAGGACCGGCGCCACCTGGACGGTCGGGTCGGAAAGTAAGGAAGGAACACCTCGGATACCAAGACACGGGTCTTATCTGGTAGCGATCGCGACCTCAGCGAGATTCCGAACCTTCGTCACGACCAATCCTTCGGGCATCCGAGTCGTCGATGAGCCCCACGTGCCGGCGCCAATTTGTCGTACAGGCCTCAGCCTGGCCCGCTAGTGCAAAGGGTTCGCCCTTCTGCGCACGAAGTCCTCAGACCCAAAGGAAAAAGTTGGCACGGAAACTGGAATTGCAAAACATAGAGTTTATTATACCTCATGAGGTGGTGCTAAAGTTCAGACAGTACCCTTCGGCACTATGAGAAGTAGCACAAAGGGCTACCGGACACATGGTTTATTTATACCCACACAGGGGCTTAAGAGAAGGCGGTACAAAGCACAAAAGCACATTTTACGTCCATACAAGGAAATATCGAGAAGCAGAATTGATCAGTGGGAGGAGTTAACAGTCTTGGGGTCTCGGCTAACACATTCCAATCTAAGGCTAACCATTAGCAGATGTGGACCCTAACGGTCAGTGGCTAAACACAGGGATGCTATTATTAGACTGTCGCCGGGCAGATTTCAAAAGCCATGAGCAGAAAGGTAGGACAACGCACATGGTCGGCACGAGGCAATATGTGGCAGACAAAATGGCTGCCATGAATACAAAATGGATGCCGCCGAATGTCAAGATAACGGCTAAAACTCGATGTCTTTTGCTAACGCTCAACTCAATCGACGTTATAGTACAACACCCCTAAGGTATAATCTCATGATGCGCGCTTACCTCGTCATGTCGAGGAAACCAACGCTGGCACAAGCATTGTACACCACCAATATGCCGGGCTGTAAAAATAACAAAAGTCAGTGGGAATTTAGCTGTGGGGACCGGGACAAGTCTTGTAAAGCTTTCAGTGCGGGCGTATTGCCTGTTTCCGTTTGGCGAAAGCTACTCACGTATTCCCCGCGTGTTGATGCCTCCGCACCTACCCCTACAATGCGTCTGTCGAGAAAGTGAAATGGAAAGTCACGACAAATAGTTAAAAGGTGATCACTGAGGTCAGGTGTGCTGGGCTTTACCCCTTTCCGGAGTTCCCGTCTGAACATAAATATAATTATAACCGCGCATGCTCAGGAGAACAGACTTGCTAATCATGCGCAATGTTAGAGATGGTGCTCCCCAACGCATGCGCGTTAGATGCGCTTGTAATACAAGTGTGTTAAAGTCAAGAACGTTGTTGAACCATAATTATGGTAGGTCTGGAATACTCAAAGGTGTATGGTGTACTGTTAATCAATCTAGTTAGAACAGAGGGGTCACATTTAGTGAGGCCTATACATGAAGATATTGGAAATAACAGGTTGTTCATACAGTTTACGGTGGTAGGATATAGAAGGGCTAGGGCATGCTGCATTTTTACTGAATATTAAGTCGATGTCATCTCAGAACTTAAACTGTAGCGGAGTTGAAGCAATCTCCACTCACAAAAGAATCTAGTCCCATGTGTCTGTAAGGAAAGTAGAAGAGGGGGGAAACAGTACGGTCCCACGGCTGGTCCCCCGTGCTTAAACTGCTTCAACAAAAGAGGGGGGGACCAAGGAGCTTTTTAAGGTCCAGTGTCCATGCTCTTAAATTATAAATGTATACCAAAAAAGGGACACTGTTCCTAATGCAAGGTGCAAAAGTCACCCGTGCAAAAGGGTGCAAAAAGTCACCCATTTAAAACCAGGGGAAGAAAAGAGAAAGAAAGAAAGAACAGGGATCCTAGGTAACAGTTACCACTAGTGATAGGAAAACCATGTTGTTGTCCTCTGTTGCCCTCACACACCCCGAAAGGTGTCATGCTTCATCATTGGGCAGTTGCTCCTCGTAGGGCCGGCGCTGCAATTCCCTATGGGTCCCCCGAAGGGTCTCTTTATCGGAGATCTTTTTATAGGACTGCCGGTTGATGCATGTGAGTGTGTGGGGTGTGGGAAATGGGTTTGTACATGTTCATTTGAGGGTAATTAATTGACGTGCAAGTGTGATATAAAAGTAGGGTCACCATGCAGCGAAGGTAAATTGGTGTACCCAGAGTAGTCTCAACTGCTAATTAAAATCTAGCCCCAATGGCATACTATGCCCGGGTATAGAACGACATAGGTCAACATGTTTCGCGCCTATATTGCCATAAGGATCGTTGGCGCTTCTTCAGGACCAGAGCTATAGTGTGTAAGGTGCACGTGAAAGAAAACTAAAAAACACCCTCACATAAATCAGGGCGGCGCAGTAACCTGTATGCCCAGCTTCTGGCTACAACTGCATGTTGGAACCGTTCCTGATCAGTACCTAGAAAAGAAAAACAGTACAAAGTACGTCACATATATTAGCATCAGGAACACCTTGACGCTACATAGTGTGCCACCATTGTGTGCGCATCCAAAACATTAAAACAAAAAGAACAACAGATACAAGAGAACCACATACAGCTGCCTACCAACCAGTATCCGTGCCCCGACATAGCATAGTTAAGTGCAAGTGTATAGGCCCCCTAGGAAATGAGAGTAACTCCTTAAATGTCAAGGTGCAGAGTCACACAGGGACATGCTTGCGCCTCTGCTTGCTCTGTAATCAGGCCTGAAAAGCGTTCATGAACTTGAAACACAAATGGTTCCTGCAATGGTGGGTGCCCCTAAGGTATAATCTCATGATGCGCGCTTACCTCGTCATGTCGAGGAAACCAACACTGGCACAAGCATTGTACACCACCAATATGCTGGGCTGTAAAAATAACAAAAGTCAGCGGGAATTTAGCTGTGGGGACCGGGACAAGTCTTGTAAAGCTTTAAGTGCGGGCGTATTGCCTGTTTCCGTTTGGCGAAAGCTACTCACGTATTCCCCGCGTGTTGATGCCTCCGCACCTACCCCTACAATGCGTCTGCCGAGAGAGTGAGATGGAAAGTCACGACAAATAGTTAAAAGATGATCACTGAGGTCAGGTGTGCTGGGCGTTACCCCTTTCCGGAGTTCCCGTCTGAACATAAATATAATTATAACCGCGCATGCTCAGGAGAACAGACTTGCTAATCATGCGCAATGTTAGAGATGGTGCTCCCCAAAGCATGCGCGTTAGATGCGCTTGTAATACAAGTGTCTTAAAGTCAAGAACGCTGTTGAACCATAATTATGGTAGGTCTGGAATACTCAAAGGTGTATGGTGTACTGTTTATCAATCTAGTTAGAACAGAGGGGTCACATTTAGTGAGGCCTATACATGAAGATATTGGAAATAACAGGTTGTTCATACAGTTTACGGTGGTAGGATATAGAAGGGCTAGGGCATGCTGCATTTTTACTGAATATTAAGTCGATGTCATCTCAGAACTTAAACTGTAGCGGAGTTGCAGCAATCTCCACTCACAAAAGAATCTAGTCCCATGTGTCTGTAAGGAAAGTAGAAGAGGGGGGGGAGACAGTACGGTCCCACGGCTGGTCCGCCGTGCTTAAACTGCTTCAACAAAAGAGGGGGGGACCAATGAGCTTTTTAAGGTCCAGTGTCCATGCTCTTAAATTATAAATGTATACCAAAAAAGGAACACTGTTCCTAATGCAAGGTGCAAAAGTCACCCGTGCAAAAGGGTGCAAAAAGTCACCCATTTAAAACCAGGGGAAGAAAAGAGAAAGAAAGAAAGAACAGGGATCCTAGGTAACAGTTACCACTAGTGATAGGAAAACCATGTTGTTGTCCTCTGTTGCCCTCACACACCCCGAAAGGTGCCATGCTTCATCATTGGGCAGTTGCTCCTCGTAGGGCTGGCGCTGCAATTCCCTACAGGTCCCCCGAAGGGTCTCTTTATCGGAGATCTTTTTATAGGACTGCCGGTTGATGCATGTGAGTGTGTGGGGTGTGGGAAATGGGTTTGTACATGTTCATTTGAGGGTAATAAATTGACGTGCAAGTGTGATATAAAAGTAGGGTCACCATGCAGGGAAGGTAAATTGGTGTACCCAGAGTAGTCTCAACTGATAATTAAAATCTAGCCCCAATGGCATACTATGCCCGGGTATAGAATGACATAGGTCAACATGTTTCGCGCCTATATTGCCATAAGGATCGTTGGCGCTTCTTCAGGACCAAAGCTATAGTGTGTAAGGTGCACATGAAAAAAACTAAAAAACACCCTCACATAAATCAGGGCGGCGCAGTAACCTGTATGCCCAGCTTCTGGCTACAACTGCATGGTGGAACCGCTCCTGATCAGTACCTAGAAAAGAAAAACAGTACAAAGTACGTCACATATATTAGCATCAGGAACACCTTGACGCTACATAGTGAGCCACCATTGTGTGCACATCCAATACATTAAAACAAAAAGAACAACAGATACAAGAGAACCACATACAGCTGCCTACCAACCAGTATCCGTGCCCCGACATAGCATAGTTAAGTGCAAGTGTATAGGCCCCCTAGGAAATGAGAGTAACTCCTTAAATGTCAAGGTGCAGAGTCACACAGGGACATGCTTGCACCTCTGCTTGCTCTGTAATCAGGCCTAAAAAGCGTTCATGAACTTGAAACACAAATGGTTCCAGCAATGGTGGGTGCCCTAAGGTATAATCTCATGATGCGCGCTTACCTCGTCATGTCGAGGAAACCAACGCTGGCACAAGCATTGTACACCACCAATATGCTGGGCTGTAAAAATAACAAAAGTCAGCGGGAATTTAGCTGTGGGGACCGGGACAAGTCTTGTAAAGCTTTAAGTACGGGCGTATTGCCTGTTTCCGTTTGGCGAAAGCTACTCACGTATTCCCCGCGTGTTGATGCCTCCGCACCTACCCCTATAATGCGTCTGCCGAGGGAGTGAGATGGAAAGTCACGACAAATAGTTAAAAGGTGATCACTGAGGTCAGGTGTGCTGGGTGTTACCCCTTTCCGGAGTTCCCGTCTGAACATAAATATAATTATAACCGCGCATGCTCAGGAGAACAGACTTGCTAATCATGCGCAATGTTAGAGATGGTGCTTCCCAACGCATGCGCGTTAGATGCGCTTGTAATACAAGTGTGTTAAAGTCAAGAACGCTGTTGAACCATAATTATGGTAGGTCTGGAATACTCAAAGCTGTATGGTGTACTGTTTATCAATCTAGTTAGAACAGAGGGGTCACATTTAGTGAGGCCTATACATGAAGATATTGGAAATAACAGGTTGTTCATACAGTTTTCGGTGGTAGGATATAGAAGGGCTAGGGCATGCTGCATTTTTACTGAATATTAAGTCGATGTCATCTCAGAACTTAAACTGAAGCGGAGTTAAAGCAATCTCCACTCACAAAAGAATCTAGTCCCATGTGTCTGTAAGGAAAGTAGAAGAGGGGGGAGACAGTACGGTCCCACGGCTGGTCCACCGTGCTTAAACTGCTTCAACAAAAGAGGGGGGGAGCAAGGAGCTTTTTAATGTCCAGTGCCCATGCTCTTAAATTATAAATGTATACCAAAAAAGGGACACTTTTGCACCTTGCATTAGGAACAGTGTCCCCTTTTTTGGTATGCACTACAAAGATGCCATGCTGAGATATATCACACAGTAACAAGCTTCCTGGAGCTGCAAAGACTTCCAGATCTGACCTTGCCTTGACAAGCTTCAGCAGCTGTTCAAAACCAACTTACAGGTAACTTTGCTTGTTCCAACTCCATGCTAGTTTGCTTATCTTTTTGTTCATTTACTTACACAGTATGTCTGTATTATAATTGGCACAGTGTATACTTGGCATGGTGCTAATGTTGAACTTCTCTTCTGCTTATATTTATCATCTTGTATGTTTGTAGTATAATTTGCCAGGTGCTGATCTTGCATTTTTTCTGTTGAGCATTCTTGGCACAATGTCACAGTTAGTTCTGCTAGGGTGGCATTACTAAATGTATATAAGAACCAGAAACCAGTCACTTACGGAAGAAGCTGACTGAGAGCACCCTTGTGTGCACTGACTCTACTGGCTCCTTCCTTGCTAGTCAGCAAGCATGCCTGGGTGCCAATGAAATACATTTCATTCTGTTTCTGAGCAAACTGTTGAGTCTAGCGAGTGTCTTTCATTTGCTCCTGGGAAGGTGCAAATAGTATTTATTTCCCTAACAATTCAAATATCCAAGGTCCTTGCAACTTTTCAGTGCTTCAAGAATCCTTCCTCAAGCTTAAGTCAGCACAGTCCACTCATGTAGAAGTGCAGGCATATTCTGAGCAGAATTGTGTTGCATGTCATGATGCTTGGACGGATAAGAATTGCCTTCCAAGGTTTATCTGACATTATAATGTTACCCATTCCTGCACTCCTGGGACCCTAACATAGCTTGAGATCAGCACAACATAGGAATCCTTGAGAGATACCTACATTGTTGCATCACAGGACTGATCTGTCCTAATGTCTTTCTGTAACTTCTATGGAACTGACAGAACCAATCCTTTAATCAATAATTCTTTATGAACATGACCCTCAGGAGCTGCTATCTTTCACTGAAGCATGTGTGGTTGTCAAAAACAACTCGACATTCCACATTTTAAATCACAACACAAGTAGGCACTTTAACAAAATCTGGACGAAAACTACAGTCTGAAGAGAAGCTCCAGTCAGAGACATTGCCAACATCATTCAGCCAGGTGGCAACCAGATTAGATTCTAGAGTGATAACATCCCAATTTGTGCTCTATTCCAAGAAAACTATATCGTGAAACTTTTGCCAGAATTAAATGTTTTTTTCCATAACCTTTTCCTAAAAACTTGAGTGAAACTTTTGTATATTGAATATTCTTTGCTTGACAAAGCTCCCTGTTGCAATAAATGGCAATGATCCCCTGAACTTAGCATCCTGTGTCACTGCAGTCTTGAACCCTTTGAAGTAGGCTTAGGGTCCTCTGCCAGCGTCTGTTGATCCAGGGGAAGCAACGCATTTCCTCTGCTGCGTGACAAAAACCCAAGCAGAACCAACGCATTGCCACTGCTGCATGGATTGGACCTGTTGCAAAGACCTGCATCGCCGCCACAGCCCTTTCGAAACTGCCTAAGCGTGACACATCCTCGGTACAGGCCCTCACATCCCACATTAACAGCGGCCTGACAGGACAGGGAAGCGGGGGGGGGTCTAGCCATCATCTTTAGAGAAGAACTGCAAGCAAGAGGCTCGGGACTGGGCAGTAGCCCAGATTGTGAAATGCTACCCTTTCAGATCACTAACAATTATACACTAAAAGGCCTTTTGATCTATAGACCACCGAGTGCAAAAACTCCTCTGCTACTGCTAGTAAGTTCTTTTGTAGGACTCAGACTTTACCATACTAGGGGATTTCATTTTACATCTAGAAAAGCACTCTGACAATAACATTGTATCAATAGCCAAGGCAATGGCCAGTTTTTCTCTGGACCAGATTGTCAAGCATGATACGCATGTGGCCGGGCATACGCTCGATATGATTTTCATCTCAAATACAAACATTGAAATCGTAGAAATAATGCCTGTTCCCTGGTCAGACCATAAAGTAATAACATTCACTTTAAAGGTGGAGCAGGTTAAAACAGCCACCGCAACCAAGCCCAGGTGCGTCTCCTATCCGGACTCGGCTAAGATTGACACTCCTAGACTACAGGAGCAGCTACTCAGGACCACTCCTGAACTCGGGTTGGATAGCAACTTAGCCGCTGATCATGTATCTAGTTGGATTAACTCAGGGGTCAAAACTGTAGCACCCTTTAAAAGGGTTATCTCTAGGAGGAAAAATCCCTCAGAACCTTGGTTCACCAAAAAGTTGAGGGCGCAAAATCAAGCATGCAGAAGGGCAGAGAGAAAATGGAGGGCTTACTATGAGCATCAGACGAACGGCAAATACGGCAAACTCTGGCCACATACAAAAAATTAATAATAAAAGAAAAAAGTACTTATTTTACAGGAAAAATAAATGAGACCAAGAACTCCAGTAAGGAGTTATTTGCCACGGTAACAAAATTAGCAAATCTCACCACTAATAAACAGATAGAATGCAGCGTTGAACTATGTAATACACTGGGACAGTTCTTTGTTGATAAAGTCAAATCAGTATATGAGTCCTTTAGGACTATCAACAAATCTGATATCCCCCATCTAGATATACATCCTAAGCGAGGCATGTACACTGAAAACCCCAATATGGGGTTCTGCTCTTGCCCCCATCAGTGGAACAGATCAGACAGGTGATGATGACAATTAGGTCCGGGGACTTAACGGACCCCTGCCCACCCAAGGTGATGCATATGTTCCCAGATCTACATAGTGAACAATTAAATTTGGTTTTTACAAAGATAATACAGTCTAGCTGTTTCCCAGATGCCTGGAAAACAGCATCAGTCCTCCCTTTATTAAAGAAGCCAAATCTGGACCCTCATGAACCCGGAAGCTATAGACCAATTTCGAGAATCCCTTTCCCAGCTAAGGTGTTGGAAAAACGATTGAATAATCAAGTGTAAAAATGTCTAGCCTCCTCAAACGTCCTGGACCAATCAGAGTATGGATTCAGGGAGGAACATGGAACCGAGACCGCTTTGATCATGGCTGTAGAGGAACTCAGGAGTGTATTGGATACAGGAGGGAAGGCCGCTCTGATTCTTTTGTATCGGCGGCCTTTTACACTGTAAACCATATACACTCCTGACCCTACTAGCAGAACTGGGAGTTTATGGCACTGCATTCAAGTTGCTATCCTCCTATTTGACTGATAGAAGGTTTTCTTTTTGTCAAATCTGTTTTTATTAGCATTTTAAGAAAGTTGCACTTTACATTGTAAACATCATTGGAGAAGCTTGTTGGCAAAAGTAAGCCTGCCATAAATGTGTCATCACATTAGTACGTAAAATTACCAGCATTCACCCATTACAATAGCTACGACATGCAATGCTTGCCCAGAGTTGCTTGGATTGTAGCGCTCCTACCCTTATGCAGACTCAGACTTCGAAATTGTCCAGGGGGGTCGTGCGCTGGCTTCTCAATAGCCCGTGCAGGTCAGGGCTGACCCTCCAACTTGAGCTTGCAAACAGATGAGTGACATTTGAAACAAAGAGAAGAATAAAACATGAACTGCGACAACAAGATTCCCCCTCGGAGGGACCAACTCTCATTTGTTAACTGTCTACCCCCCTCCTCTCTCCTCCCCCAGACCCAACTCCTGCCCCCTCCACCCCATTGCACGCGCTCCTCGGCCATGGCTGCTGTAGTGTGAGTATCTAAGCGCCCTCTTGGACCAGGAGGTGAACACACCAGACTATCCTGGCAGGAGAACGGCCAGTGGTATGCACCTGCCCTCTTGTGCACCTCCCACCTCTGTCTCACTGCCCGCTCCTCCCTCCCTGCCTGCCTGTTGTAATGTGCCAAGCATTTGCTCCCAAAGTGCCGCAATGAGTTCCTTTCGAAGCCCCACCGTCTCATCCCTTCGTATGGCAGTCCCTTCCACCCTGGCCCACGCCTGAAATGAGGAGATCTACACCCGAGCACATGGTGGCTCATGCGCCTTCCATCTCCTCGTGAGGAGGCGCTGTGCCACCACTATCCCCAGGTCCAGGAAGCGGGATGTCACTTTGTGTTTGGGGGCTCTGCTGAAGACGTTTAGGATATACTCGGGCCAGTCAAAGGGTATGGTTCGACCTGTGCAGTTCCACAGCAGCTCACTAATCGTTTGCCAGTAAGTGCCCAGCCCCGGGCAGCTCCACAGCGTGTGCAGGAGTCCCACCCCTAATTCGGTACACCTGGGGAAGCGCGCATCGTCGCGACTGTAGTATTTATTGATCAACTCAGGTGTAAGATTGGCCCTGTGAATGATGAAAAGATGTATCTGGCAAAATCGCATGTTTCTGGGGATGCACACTGGACTTTTAAGGAACCTTTCCCGATCTTTGTCAGTTAAGGGCCGCCCCAGATCTATCTTCCACTTGCCTCTAAGGGGATCTAGACTAATCGCTGCGTGTCCCTTAATGAGGCTGCAAACCAGCGGACCAAATGTCTGCCCCTCCCCATGACATGGAGGTATTGCATAGTTAGGTGCTGTCTGGGTTCCGTCATTACATCTCCCCACCGGGCGGTCAGCTTCGCTATCAGTGAGCGGTGCATTAAGAAGCCCCCGGGTGGAAGTCCCTCCTCTGCTACTAGTGTCTCATATGTTGTAAGCTCCCCTTCTCTATACAGGTCCCCCAACGTGTGTACATCAGCCTCTCGCCACTCTGCGAGCATGGAGGATGTGAGTACCCCGATGCTGCTAGGTGAACCCTCCCATGGTATTGAAGGCGTATAAGGTGTTGTGCTGCGTATGAGGTATAAGGCTCTCCGGTAGCACTTGTACGCCATCGCCAGAAGGAGCGGTGTTGGGCACTGGGTCACTGCTATGGGGTGGAAAAGTTTAGTTATACGCTCTAGTGAGTATGGTGGCAGCACCGTGGCTGTGTCCTCCCTGCCTCTATCCGAGAACCAGCGAGCAACCCATTGTAACTGATCGGCTAGGTAGTAGTGTTCAAAGCAAGGGATGGGTAAGCCCCCACGGTCTGTTGGCAGAAAGAACTTAGCCAGCGCCAGCCTGTGCCTAGAGGTACCCCAGACGAAGTCCCACAGCATTCTATTTAGCATAGTGAAGAAGGAGGCTGGAATAAATAGTGGTAAATTGACAAAATGCCAGATGTCCAGATGTCCCGGATGCCAAGGACTAAATCGCCTCCCCGACCTCGTCCAGCAAGAGAGGTGCACTGAGTGCCCCCTTGTGGTCCTCGGAGACCGTGGGCACCACGACAGAGTCCAGAAACTCCTCCAGTGTGTGCCGGGGGCCAACACCTTGGGCTCCATACAGCTGCGTGTAATGCTCTGTCAGGGCGCAGTGTATCTCACGCTGCGTGAACACCATGTCTCCCCCGGCTGTGCAGAGAGCCCCTAATGGGACACCACGCCCCTCCTGCTTTATCAACCAGGCTAACAGTTGGCCTGCCCTGTCTGCCTTAGCATGCATTCTGGCTGTGTGTGCCATGTAATTATGGCACCGCAGCCTCTCTAGAAGTTCCGCGTGCCTAGTGCGAAGGTCCCCCAGTCTGCGTGAATGCCCGCCCCCCTTCCCGCTCCCGCTCATACTGCAGGAGCTCAGCATCCAGGCGCGCCAGAGAGTTGGAGAGCGCTCTGCGTATGTTCCATGTGGCCCCCATGCAATGTCCTCGAGCGGCCACTTTATGTGCATCCCACTCTATCAAGGCACTACTTGCTGTCCCTACATTGACATCAAAGTACGCCAGGATGGCCGTGCCCAGCGACGAGCGAAACTCTGCATCCTCTAACGCAGCAGGCTGCAGCCTCCACGTGGGAACAGGCGGACGGTCTGCCTCCCAACTAATCCGGAACCATAGGGGATTATGATCATAATGTGTTCTGCCCATGTATTCTGACTGTGATATGAGGGGGAGCAGGAACTGGGAACCCACTTTCCTGTCCAATCGGACATGCAAGTCATGGACTGATGAGTAATACGAATAGATTCTATCTACTGGGTGCTGCGCGCGCCACAGGTCCTGTATCGCTCAATGTGTAAGCCAATTGCGGAATGCCTGCGCATTGGACTCTACCACTGCAGCTCTGAGAGGAGGAAAGGATCTGTCCAGATAGACGTCCAGCACCATATTAAAATCCCCGCCCAGTAGCCAAAGAAGCCCAGCATAAGGGTGCAGGGCCTGGGTCAGCCGCGCTAGGAAGGAGGGCTGATCTACATTCGGGGCATAGACTGACCCCAAGAGCACTGCCTGACCATTCAGTTTCCCTCGCACCAGGGGGTACCTGCCTTCATGATCGATCTTCGTTTCCTCACAGATAAAGGGAATGCCCGCCCTAACCCATACCAAAGTGCCTCGTGCATGCGCCGAGAAGACAGTAATGTAGACCTGGCCCCTCCAACGCCTGCGGAGTTTGTCAAGCTCAGGCCGTGTCATATGGGTCTCCTGCGATAGGGCAACCCCTACCGCATGTCGTTGCAGGTAGGAGAAGATAGAGTAGCGTTTGGACGGTGTGTGCATACCATATATATTCCAAGTAACGATGTTGGTATGTGTCATGTCACTGGGGAAGCTAGCGCAGCGCGGGGGGAGGGGATTATCCGGAAGGGCCGGAGGCACAAATAAGGGGGAGCGCATCTGTGTGTCGCAACTTGAACATAACAAAACCCCCGAACAATTCAACTATTAGGGCGAATCCCCGAAAGGGCATGCCTCCAAACCTCAAGCTAAACCACTTGTAGTGAAGTGCTAGTCTAGTATAGGAACTAGTGGGGTGCACGTACTATCCGCAACTAGTCTACGCTGTGCCCCTGTCCCAAGCCTGTCTTGTTCGGAAGAGGTGTACATTGTGTCACAAAATGAGTAACCTTGCAGGTTGGTGCGGACCACAGCTGTGGGAGACCGTGTAGGGATACAACTACTGCGCAGCGCATCCCGACCCCGACCAGCGAGGTATTTCACAGGTGCCCCCATGCCGTACAGTGCGTGACTGAAGCGCTCCTAACAAACCACCCATTACAACAGTGAATGCGCGGACCTACTGGAGAGATACAACATACAGTGCACACATGTGTATGGGCCATGGAGTAAAGCAGCACGTCACCACTCAGTCACATGATCTGGTCTGCCATCTGGGATTTCAATACTGGCATGAGCACATCTTCTGAGAATGCGGTGGAAGGGGATGATGAACCACTGGTTTCTGGGTCACTGTGCGCACGTGTCTCAGCACGGCTAATATTGTTCACTATACCAAGGGTCGCCACCGCCTCAAGTACCTCCTGCCGTACCAGTCTGATTTTCTCCGGACTGGGCACAACTTGACCCAGCTCCATTCCACGGTGAGCCCCCCGGCACCTGCGTCTCCACGACCTCTTCTCCTGCCAGCCACCTTCGTCCGGGCCAGCAGGCCTGGTTCCTGTCCACTGCCCCGTCTCTTCCAGCCAGTCCCAAACTTCCGACGGTGTATCGAAGAAGTGGGCACCCTCCTTTGATATCAGTCAGTCAGTCAGTCAGTCAAAAATTCTTTATTTCGATTAATTAAAATCATAAAAGACAATACAAGGAACATGAGCCTCCACACATTAAAAACGTTTGAAAAAAAAACAAGCATTCAATTTTTACAATTCATAAATGCAATGTCTAAAAATCAATAATAATAGAACAGAACCAGAGAAGCAGGCAGTTCTCCACGGCAAAATAGTGAAACGACCGTTTCCACCGGGAGGACATGACGAAAGCGCCCCTGGTTCCATAAAAAGCTTTTAAAGAGAAAATACGTCATTAGACAAGGAATAGTGTTTGAGACACAGCACGCCTATTTTTCAGGACACCCAACAAACTATTGAAATGGACTGCTCATAATTAGAAGAGAAAAACGAAAAACGAAGCTAACCTTATATATTTGAGAAAAATACAACGTCACAATAGACCCGCTTTTGATCATATCCAACGGATAGCTTTAAGGGTGATCTCACTGACCCCAGAAACTCGACAGACAGAACGTAGTGTCTTGACAAAGGTGGCCCAAAATCACATGTACCACCGAAACGCGTCGACGCATTTCAAAGTATAATTCTTCAACTCGGACACCTGTGTTGACACATTAACAGACTGTGCATAACACATGGGGGTTAGATAGAGCTTGAATATACACCCAGTATTGCACAATTGGATGTCTCACTGTTGTCTGTCCCCTCTATTTGTTTCAATTTTGCTGGTCAATCTTGAACCCCATGTACTTTGATTATTTTTCTCAATTTTTTAACTGGTTTTATTTGTGTAAAGTGGTGCTACTGTCCACTTGTTATTTTAAATACATTGTGTAAATTTAATAAATTGTAAAACATTTTTTGCAAAATTGTTTTTGATTTTATGTATTGTGCTATTTGCTTTGAGTTTTAAATTGTTTTATTGTACACTCTATTCAAGGGAATACTTTTTGTTTACTGGTTGGTTAACCCTACTTCCCTTGATTCTAGTTTAAGGGGTACCTCTCATATATTTTTACCTAAAAATCAATAAATACATAATATACAATATAAAAAGACCCTTAACCAGCGGCTATTAGATCTAATATAAAGTGTATCATTTGGTAATTCAAATTAAAACCAACATCCCCTTTTGATCCCACTGGATGATTACATTTAAAGGAGTCTTCTTTTGTTTACCCGGGCCACGGCCGCCAAAAAGCTGGCCACGCTATAAGTAAGCTGGACGGAACTAAGCATTTGTAAATATGTGACAGCAGGCCTTACTTGTACGAAACCAGCATCACGCAAGATTGGATATAAAACATTTTTACGCGCCTCTGAGTAATGATCACAGACCATTACCATGGCGCTACGTCCTCAGGTTTCCCCCATTTAGAAAATACACCCAATGTAAAGTGAATGAGATTGAACCGAAATCTGACCAATAAAAATTGATGGAAGGGCTTGGTGACACACTTCAGATACGGTTCAATGAATGGGAAAATTGATAAGCCATAAATACTTCTCACCACTGATTTTCTCAGCTCCTGCACCTCCCTTTCTGCCTCCAACAGGTTACGAAAGGTGTGTTTGATCCACCCTATGTCGTCCTTTATGATGCCCTGTGGTGAAGTAAACAAATCTGGCTGACCCAGCCTGGCGCATGCCGCTCTAACATACGCCAACCATGGGATCCTGTCTGCCTTCTCTAGGGCTAAACAATCCTTCAGGATTAAATGGTTAAGGGTAATCTCTTCATTCAGCCAGGTTTTAGCCCAGCAAATCAGTGGAGCCATTTTTAGGAGATCTGTAACATAACCCAGGGCCACCTCAGAGTGTATTGAGAATGTGGGTGATGATTGCGGTAGTGACAGGAAAGATCTAAGGAACCTGTTTTCCGCAATTTGTATTTTGTTCGAATCCACATAGCCCGAAATTGCCGCACCATAGGAAGCGATAGCCAAGGACTTAGACTTATAAATCCTTAGCATGGCCTCCATGGGTCTAGCTCCCAATCTCTTGGAGACATTCAAAAGAGCCATAGAAGATCTTGTGACTACATTACTCTTCAACTTCATCTGGGGGCCCCAATTACCTTTCTCGTCGAATAGTACTCCCAGGTAGGAAAAGGAAGGCACCCTTGTCAATTCCTTGCCGTTACACCTAAATGTTTTAACCTTCATTTTCTTACTCCGTGCGCGGGCAACCATTACATGGGATTTTGCGATGCTTACTTTCAAATCCAGGGCTTCCATGAAGCTGCCGAAGTGGTCCAGCAGCCTCTGTAGGCCCAAGCCCGTGCGCGCAAGCAAAACGGCATCATCCGCGTACAGGAGGACCGGGATGCCCAATCCCCATATACGCGGAGTGTCCAGTGTAGCCGTACCTAAAGATTTTTCAAGGGAATTGATGTAAATAGTAAAAAGAAGGGGGGCCAGTATGCAGCCCTGTCTGACCCCCTTCTAGAGCTACATTGCCTAGTACACCGGCCTTCCCTCGTAACCCTAACAGAGGCAGAAAGATCCTGGTGAAGATCCTCCACTCTCTGAAGAATGACCCTGCCCAGGATTTTAACGGCAGAGTCAAGCAATGAGATTGGCCTATAACAGGAGGGGTCCCCTCTATTCCCCTTCTTAAAAAAATCGGTACTATCACAGAGGAGGATCAAGAGGGAGGGAAACCAACTGTGGATACTGCATTAAACACACTGGCCAGGATCTTTGCCCAAAACTGTGGATACATAATGTACAAATCTGCAGGTACCCCATCTGGTCCTGGAGCCTTGTGTCTAGTTCTCTCTCTAATCGCTTTTTCCACCTCAGTTGGATCAAACCATAGCGGTAAAGCATGCTGTTCAACAGCTGTGGGGGCCGGTATTGATCCCCTCTGATCTAGGTCATAAATGCTCTTAAAATGTTGGAGCCAACTGTCATCAGGGATCATGCAGTCCGTGTCTAGGTTCTCCTGTTCTGAGAAGAAAGCCTGATTAATAATGGCCCAGAATTTCCTACTGTCTCTTATCACATCAGCGGATTGAAGGTTTTCCCAGGCCTCCTCCTTGATATGGCGTTTGCGAGAGCAAATGGCAATTTTGTACTCCTTGCGGAGTTGAACTATTAGAGCTCTATTCCTTGGCTTGTTCTCGAGCGCCTTGATTAAGGCGCTATGGGCCTTTGAGCTGTTGTTGTCAAACCATTTAAGGGCCTTCCTCGGTTGTGTGCTAACGCCTATCTCTAGATCTTTGGCGATCTGCTTGCATACCGCAACATAAGCTTCCATTACGTGAGCCTCTGCAGCAGTACAATCCAAGCAGATAGCCAGGTTGGCCTCGCATTTGGTGGCAAGGTCCTCAAAAAAGACTTCAGGGACAACCCTGTTCCATTTGATCCGTCTCCCCTGATCAGTGGTCGATAGGTGCCTCGGCGCCCCCCCCCCTGAATCGTTTTGCACCCTAAAGACGCCAAGATCAGCCTCAAGCAGAACAGGGTTGTGGTCGCTGAAAGTTGAGGTCACTACTCTATAGGTTAATGATTTAGCTAGGACAACAGGGTATAAAAAAATATAGTCAATAACGGAATTTGCGCCTCGCCCTATAAAGGTGGCGGCTCTTTCCTCTCCCGCACCAATACCTGGTTCAAATAAATTCATGTATGAGAGGAGGGCCTCAAGGGCCTCCCCCTCTTTACTGTGCTCAAAATAGGGAACTCCCTCCCAGGGTGACCCTCCATACTCGCCACTATAACAGTCCCACAAGCAAGGGTGTATATTAAAATCTCCCAGAAGTACCACCTCTGGGGCGGAAGACTGCTCTTGATTGTAGACTGACAAATAGTGTTCCAAGGCACTATGGTGCTCATTTTGAGATGAGCCCTCCCTGGAGTTATAAAAGTTGATAAGTAAAAATTTCTGCTGATCTGAAACTGTCCACTCAATTATTAAGAAATTCTTTGAATCAGTTTCTAGATGTTTAAAAACCCCTACCAAGTTAAGCGAAAACAGCACGCGCAAACCCCCTTTAGGTCTACCCACTGTTCCAGGAACGGCAGGGATAGCAAAGCTAAGGTAGCCATCCAGTAAAAAACTGTGCGAAGTGTCCCAAGTTTCCTGGAAGGCAAGAATATCGTATTGCCTAATAAAATCCAGGTAGTTAGGATCTGTACCTTTGGATCTGATACCCGCCACATTCCAGGTCAGAAATTTGCATACAGGTAACTGCGTGCCTACCTCATCCCTCTCTTCACCCGGTCCGCAAGGTAGTCAATCATTCAACTCCATCTGGGACAGGGGAGAGAAGCGATTAGACAGACCTAGATCTAGGGTAGATGCCCTTCTGTGCTGAGGGACTGGGGAATTACCAGCAAGACCCCTATCCGCCCCGTGCTGGTTCCTGTGTGGTTCTATAGTGTGAGGCATTGTTGAGCTGGTGAACTAATGTCTGTTGACTGTTGCGAGGGGCATATTCCCATTGTGGCACCTGAGGATTACCAAATTTCCTAACTGGCCTAGTTGGTGGGTAAAAAATCCCCAGGGGAAGAGGTCTAATGCCCTTGTTTGTCAAAGCTGAAGCATCCCAGAATAATCTCTCAGGACTAGCCTGGTTATTGAAATTTACCACCACGCAATCCCCTGGGATGGATTTTAAACAGTGCCCGACCCAACTAACCCTCCTTGCCATAATAACAGTTCTCGTGATATCTGTACCTCCACTACTGAACTGAGAACACCATTCCCTGGCCAACAGCATGAGGTCATGGGTTGTTTCATTTGAACCTGCCCTTGGTGGGGGGACTCCTGTAAAAACAGCCACTAGAGGGGTCGCCTCCGGTGGCAACTCCAAAATACTGTCCCTATGAGGAGCCAGCCTGTGCTCATCTAAGCTATTATTACTCCTGTTGCTAGCTCCAGGGTTACAGTACGCTGTACCAGCCCTCATGGCCCCCCGCCCACTCTGAGCGCCGGCTGTAACCGGGCTTCTTTCCCTTAGAGGTACTGAAGCCTTGTTCATCATATTGACCATGGGCTCTTTAGTGGGAGTTTTATTGAAGTGGTCCGGCGTCCCCTTGTGACCTGAATGTTGCTTGAAAAGAGCATCGATTTCCTCACATTTGGTCAGTAGCCCGGCTACGCATATGTTCAACGTGTCCACAATGTCTTTCGCAATGGCTACCAGTGCAGGTTCCAATCTTGATGCAAATAATCCTCAACCATTTTGCTAACATGGTCCCTTAGACTAGCATCCCGATTTGCAGCCTTGTCCTTAGCATTTTTCCTTCTAGATGGTTCTCTCATATGCCTACGATTACGCATGTGGTTCAAAGGTGTTGCCAATCGGGGTGTGTCCGTGTGCGGCAGGGCAAAGTGTGGAGATCTTAGCTGGGCATTCGTTGCCTCAACTATGGATGGGGGATTAAAGATCACGATCGTTGGTTCAAGCGGGACCCTAGGGCAGTGCTCTCTTAGCACTGCTGACTCAGTATCTGCAGAAGCCAACCCGAGTTCTTTCTCTGCACTTGCGATTTCTTTAGTGAAAACCCCCACAGCTGAAGTCAGGTAAGATATTATAGAATCGGATTTCCTGGGAATCTTAGCGTTTTTGCCTTCATGATCACCCCGGGATAACTGCTTCCTCTTACCCATAGTAGATTATCAATGGGGTGGCCCAGCCCGGCCTCCTCTGGCCCCGGATGGCCACAGACGGCCCCGCCCTTGTCCTGGGCTTCTCCCGCGATGCTCCCACGCGCGACTCGCTGTGCGAGAGGCGTTCCGGCTTTTTCAAGCGCCTCCGGGCGCGTTGCTGGCTTGAGGAATGTGCGCCACCCCCAGGGGTGCCGGGATGTGTAGTTCGCTGTTCGGAACTACCGCCATTGCCCTCACGGCGTAGCGAGTCCAGCCGTTCCCCTCGCGGCGTTTGTGGTGAGGTGAGGAGCCATTGCCCTCACGGCTTGCAGGTTAGTCAATTCTGTGCCCCCAGGAGCTCTCGGCGCTCTGGCTTCTTCAAGCGCCTCCGGGCGCGCTGCTGGCGTGAGGAATGTGCGCCGCCCCCAGGGGTGCCGGGATGTGTAGTTCGCTGTTCGGAACTACCGCCGTTGCCCTCACGGCATAGCGAGTCCAGCCGTTCCCCTCGCAGCGTTTGTGGTGAGTTGAGGAGCCGTTGCCCTCACGGCTTGCAGGTTAGTCAATTCTGTGCCCCCCAGGAGCTCTCGGCGCTCCGGCTTCTTCAAGCGCCTCCGGGCGCGCTGCTGGCATGAGGAATGTGCGCCGCCCTCAGGGGTGCCGGGATGTGTAGTTCGCTGTTAGGAACTACCGCCGTTACCCTCACGGCGTAGCGAGTCCAGCCGTTCCCCTCGCGGCGTTTGTGGTGAGGTGAGGAGCCGTTGCCCTCATGGACCCTAGGGCAGTGCTCTCTTTCCACTGCTGACTCAGTATCTGCAGAAGCCAACCCAAGTTCTTTCTCTGCACTTGCGATTTCTTTAGTTAAAACCCCCACAGCTGAAGTCAGGTAAGATATTATAGAATCGGATTTCCTGGGAATCTTAGCGTTTTTGCCTTCATGATCACCCCGGGATAACTGATTCCTCTTACCCATAGTAGATTATCAATGGGGTGGCCCAGCCCAGCCTCCTCTGGCCCCGGACGGCCACAGACGTCCCCGCCCTTGTCCTGGGCTTCTCCCGTGATGCTCCCACGCGCGTCTCACTGTGCGAGAGGCGTTCCGGCTTCTTCAAGCGCCTCCGGGCGCGTTGCTGGCTTGAGGAATGTGCACCACCCCCAGGGGTGCCGGGATGTGTAGTTCGCTGTTCGGAACTACCGCCGTTGCCCTGACGGCATAGCGAGTCCAGCTGTTCCCCTCACGGCGTTTGTGGTGAAGTGAGGAGCCGTTGCCCTCACGGCTTGCAGTTTAGTCAATTCTGTGCCCCCCAGGAGCTCTCGGCGCTCCGGCTTCTTCAAGCGCCTCCGGGCGCGCTGCTGGCGTGAGGAATGTGTGGCGCCCCCAGGGGTGCCGGGATGTGTAGTTTGCTGTTCGGAACTACCGCCGTTGCCCTCACGGCATAGCGAGTCCAGCCGTTCCCCTCGCAGCGTTTGTGGTGAGTTGAGGAGCCGTTGCCCTCATGGCTTGCAGGTTAGTGCATTCTGTGCCCCCAAGGAGCTCTCGGCGCTCCGGCTTCTTCAAGCGCCTCCGGGCGTGCTGCTGCCGTGAGGAATGTGCGCCGCCCCAGTGGTGCCGGGATGTGTAGTTTGCTGTTCGGAACTACCGCTGTTGCCCTCACGGTGTAGCGAGTCCAGCCGTTCCCCTCACGACGTTTGTGGTGAGGTGAGGAGCCGTTGCCCTCACGGCTTGCAGGTTAGTCAATTCTGTGCCCCCTTTGATATCACTCTGAGCCGTGATGGAAATAACAGGGAGTATGGCAGCTCCAACTCCCGTAATTGATGCTTTACCGCCATATAGGTGCTCCACTGTCTCTGAACCGCTGCTGTGTAATCCGGGAACAGCATCACCAGGTCATTTCCCACTCTGATGTCACCTATCTTCCTGGTTTCACTGAGCACCATGTCGCGATCTCGATAGTTTAGGAGTTTGAAGAGGAATGGACGAGGTCGAGCTCCTGGTTTGGGCTTCTGCGCCGGCACTCTGTCCGCCCTCTCCACCACAAATTGCGGCGACAGCGCCCCACGAGGGAGGAGATCCTGCAGCCAGTTCTCAACATATTGTTCCGGGGTTCCTGCCCTCTGCGTCCTCCGGAAGGCCCACCACATGGACATTATTGCGCCGAGAGCGCCCTTCTGAATCCTCGATGCGGTCCTCCAGTGCGTGAACACTGTCTATCATATCTTGGAGCGCTATAGTGTGATTTTGCACCACAGGCTGAATCTCTTGAAGCGTCTGGCTCTGCAGGGCAATGGAGTCTGCCAACTTGCAGTGATCGGCATGGAGGAGGGTGAAATCCGACGTGACTTTATCGATCCGCGTCTCCAATGACACCTTTGTTTGCTCCAGTGTGGTCCCGATCCGCTCCACTGCTGCCAACACGGTGTCCATTTTGGCCGCAAGGGCCGCCGCTTGGGGCTCCATATTGTCACTTTGACGTCCCAGGGGAGATTCGGGTCGGTCAGCCTTTTGTTACCTTGCCTTTGGCTTATCCCTCAGTCTGCCCATCGCCAATTGCTGCACCGATGGCATCCACAGGCAGTCGTCGTCTCAGGTGACGGCCTGGCTGGCAACGTATGTACCACTCGTGGCCCGGGGGTGTTTCTCCACGCTCTTTGCCAGACGCCACCTCGCTGCTCCCCCTCTTTCCCCACAGCACTGTTCAGGTCTGCCTGCCGCTCACAGCCTGCAGGGCTGTTAAATGCCTCAGAAAGTTGGACCCACCCAGCACACCCAAGCCGCCTCCTGCTGCCCAAGATCTCCTTCCCGTGCAGCCGCGGCTCCAGCTCAAGGGGCTATGTCTCTCCTACTGCAGTCGTGCCCAGAGTGCCGCCACCTCTAAAATGGCACCCAAGGCAGGAAGCAGGATGGGGGGCCAAAGCTTCCCGGGCCGCGCCAACGTCCAAAATGGCGCCCAAGCTGAGAAGTGGAAAGGTGGGCCACCGCCACCCGGGCCGCGCCGGTTGGGTGCGCCGCAACACCTCCAGGCGCATCCAACCCACCTAGAGCGCTGCTCCCATGCACCCGCAAACTGTTCGTTGGCTATCCCACCAGGCACGGTGTGGAGCCACAGTCACTGTCTCACCAGCGGGGGAGTTTCAACTAGTGCACCCCGCAAGATGGCGGCCTCAGTCGTCCACTAATGGCAATCAGTCCTCTCGCCACAATTGCGCCACACCATCCATCCTCCACAGCAGTCCCCGCAGACTCTACTGTGTCACCAGCTGTGGAGGGCAACTGCACTCTCCGCCTCCCCGGGGCCACTCCGTCCCAACGGGCCAGATCAGGAGCGCGGCCCGGACCTCCTCTGAGCCTGCTGACACATGAATCACGGGAGCATTTACCACCCCGAGTCCCCAAACGTGGCTCCTGACTGCGTCACTCCACCAGGCGGATTGCAGCCAGCCCCTCAATGTCTCAAATGGCCGCCCAGATCGCAGATGCGAGTCCCGGCTATATGGACCGCAGGATGAAGCGCCTCAGCGGTCGCGCCAGTCCACCCCCTGCCTCGGGGCAGCACTCCTCACCTGAAGCGTCCGATGAAGCACCAGGCAGGCCGGGCTCACAGTCCTCAGTAGGCCCCGTCTGTCGGGCGTCACAGGGACTAGACCGCAGTGCCTCCTCGGCAAGCCACTAGAGGGGGGAGGGACTTATGTGAGGCCTCCTGGCCGAGTTCCGTACCAGCACCTTCCTCCGCTTCTACTCCCTACCGCAACGTAGTGGTATCCCCTGGGACCGGGGCTCCATCCAAGCCACGACCGCGGACCGTTCTCGGCCTGGGTTCCACCACTGCAGGCCTGGCACCCGCCGACAACCACCACCGGCAACCCAGGACAGCCGGCTCCACCAACCTCAACAGGCACTCCGCCCGGTCAACCGCTCAGGGCACCAGACTCAGTCGGGATGGTACTGGGCCAGCACCCAGTGCCCGCAACGGAGCCATATCACCACCTCAGTCCTCCCCAATGACCATTGGGCTCCAGATCTCTTCTCGCGCCCAAGGAAGTCGCCCCTCAGCGTCTTCCTCTGCGCCCTCCGCACGGGAGCCTTCAGGCCCTACAGGTGCCCTGCTGTGGCCTCGCACTGTTCCCCGCTCGTGAAGTTGCCGGGAACACCTCTAAAGGAGCATTTACAGGAGAAATTAGGGGTCTAATGCCGGAGCGTTAGCAAGTCGCGTCTGCCATGCTGGCCTGCTAGCCACGCCCCTTGACTGATAGAACTTTTACAGTCAAATTAATAAACTCCACATCTAAACCCTTCTGTTCACTGTGTGGGGTACCTCAGGGGTCATCCTTGAGCCCTATTATTTTTAATATATATGTTGCCCCTCTAGCAATCATAATAAGAAAATATGGGTTTCTACCAGTCTCCTACGCAGATGACACCCAAATAGTGGTGTCAGTCTCAAACAACTTGGAGGAAACAGCAGACCGATTCAGCAACTGCATGAGACAGGTTAACCATTGGATGCAGCATAACTGCCTAAAACTAAATGGTGATAAAACCGAAGTTATGCTGCTCGGGACAGATTTGAATTTTTGGTCGCCAAACTGGTGGCCGGATAGTTTAGGCGACTGCCCCTCCCCATTGGAAAAAGTCAGAAATCTGGGAGTTATATTTGATAATAAATTGTCTTTTAACGCTCAGATAAATAAACTGTCTTCCACTGTGTGGTATATTCTGAAAATGATAAGAAGACTACTACCTTTTATTCCCCAATAATCATGCAGAACACTAGTAATGGCACTGGCCTTGTCCAGGTTGAATTACGGCAACGCCTTGTATGCTGGGATACAAATCCAACATCTGACAAAACTCCAGCGTCCACAGACCACTGCTGCTAGGTTGGTGCTGGACATCCCCAGATCTGTGCCAGTTGCCCACAGACTAAGAGCCCTCCACTGGCTACCAATGGTGAAAAGGATAAGGTTCAAGTCAGTCTACCTAGCCTATAAGGCCCTCCACGGTGTACTACCACACTTTTTAAAAACTCATCTGAAAACTCATCTGAAAACTCATCTGAGCCACCCAGGAGCCTGAGATCTGGTCAGGCAAAATTGATTCAGGTCCCTAAATTCAAGCAGGTAAGGTGGGGGGGGAGAAGCTTCCTGTTGCAGACGGCCAAGACCTGGAACCTTCTCCCTATTACAATAAAAAAATAGCCCCTTGCTACTATCATTCAGGAAAGCTGGCTTTTTACCTCTTAGTTAGAGCATTATATCATCGGCAGTTCTGGTCTTCTACATCGACTTAGCGCCAAGTTGCCCTTTGGGCATTTGTGCGCTCTACAAATTTTCAAATCACATTGACAGCAGCCTTGACAACAACACCGAACTCTGCATCTCTTTGGAGCCGAGCATCTCCCAACTCTGCACCGCATCCTCGATGCTAATCTTCAGATCGCAAGCCCCGTCGACAAGATCCTCGACGATGACCCATGCTTTTGCACCCAACCTTACCACATCTCAGAACCGATGCACTGCTTCAGCTGAGTAAGGCTTCTTCGACGGGGATCATTACAATGCTCCGCAAACCAGGATTTACGGTACTCTATTTAGTGGGCTTCTGTGAACACCCAAAGGAGGCGTGGGGCTGGATTGAAACTTACAAAACTGGTCACAAACCAGCAGTGAAAGATCACACGGCCCCTCTTAAAGTACAAATACCGCAGAAAGACCAATGGAGGCGACCCCGACGTAATCCTTCGCAGAAACCTAGTTCCTCACAAATGGAGAAAGAGAGGTTTGAAGCACTGTAGGCGTTCTCAGCAATGCTATAGGACTACGGGATACCATCGGACAAAGATACTGGATTGGAAAAGGGCTCTGGCGGTTCAGGCTCGGATACATTCCACAATGGCAGTGTTAAGTTACTACATGTCACCCAAGGCACTGTGGATGAAGTTGCTTGATTACTCCTATGTTCTTTTCCACTCTATCTCACTCTCTGTCTCATTTTCTCCATGCTATGTCTTCTTCTTTGAATCTCCTGTTCTGCAGCATTGCTGCTCTCTCTATTGTGGTGGCTGGGAGGTTGTGGGGAGCTTTGAGATACTACTGTGCGCCCCGGGCGAAGGGAACTGAGTTAGTCAGGGCAAATGCGTTACGACTATTCTTGATTGTATCACAGGGCCGCGTTGACCTGCAGCTGTGTCCCCTTTGGTCCTCTTAGCCACTAGAGGACATTGTGTGCATAGAATAGTTTGGATTGTGACTAGTGTTTTAGTGACTGTTCTGGGGAGGGGGTTGGGGGCTCAGTTTAATAGGGGATTGTTCATTGGGTATCGGCATGTCACCTTAGACGAATTAGCAGAGCAGTATTTATGATTATATTATGGGATTCTGTCTGATATCAAGTGTATTTAATTGAATATGCAAAGTATGCATACGATGATGCTGTGCCAAAGCAATCCAAGCATATTTAGTGCGAAGGGGAGTTCAAGTCGCTTTACTCCAGGAGACCCAAATACCAAACCAGGAGGGGATGGCCCTACAACGCAGGTGGCGGGGTCAAGTCTTGTTGCAGGGTTTCTGTACTCACACAGAACTGTGCACAGAGGAGTGGAACCTCGGCAAATTAGGATGTCCCAAAACTTACCTTAGCAACCAACTCACCCCTTACCGAGCTAGCTACAGTGTCTCATTGGACATATCAAACACCCAATGTTTAGACCAACCAGAACATGAACTTACAGTACCTCAGGGTACGTGGGACTCATGAACACTCTTTCGTTATATTATCATTACAAACCAGAACATGGAGTAAAGAAGACACATGTGCATTTGAAATGTTTATTTACTAATGCCGTCTTCTCAGGCGCAGTATCTTTGATAATACAAGTATACTTATTATCAGTAGCAAAATTATCAGCATAGTTACTAAGACATAAAAAGCGAATGGTGACAGCATGTTAACATGCTGTAATGAATAAGAGTTAACAACACTTATATCTCACCCTCCCTAACACATATATTATATTATTATCTAAGAAGGTCTCTTTGGGTTGTTTTAGGGCGGGCCCATACCTTAGTGTCCTAGCATGAAGGAATCACATCAGCATACACCAGCTCTCTCTGCATGTGCACCGCATCAAGTGTGTTAACAATTCTCGTGCAAAGCAATATCAATCCCGCCTCAAGCCCAAGTTGGCAAAGGCTGCACTTGTGTTATGACTATGAAGGCGTGGAGATCAGACCTCATAACAATTCCATATCGTGTTGCTCCTGAAACTTCAGCACTCTCCGTGCAGACATGTTTTATTAAACAAAGCAGATATCAGAGCAATAACATATTATTCTCACATTCACCACGGCAAACCACTAGGTTGAAAGCTAAGTCAACAATTAAGGGTCGTGTGCAGAAGTTGCAAGAAAGGAAAAATGGCGTTTAAATCTGAAATGTACCTATGCTAACTTAACACGAAATATGGATATATAGGAGCTATACAACACCCCCCCATGATCCGAGAACGGACTAAATAAGGTAACAGAAGTGCCATCACATGAGAGCAGAATTCATTTATAAACGAGCATGAATAAAAATTCAAAAATAAAAACTAATGCTAAAAAATAGTCCACAAATATAATGTGGCTCAAGCCAATAGGCAAGCAAAAATAAAATGTCTTGACCAAAAGTCAATAAAGTCAAGGAAATGCTATCAATCAGCATGCCAATTTGAGGCAGTGTCTATGATAAGACCGTATATGAAAAGTAAGCTGCAACAGCCTCCAGGAGGAAGTCACCGTCCTCATCCGAAAACAGTTCAGCCATCCAATTTAAAAGATGAAAGGAACATACGTGATCTGCCAGCACCGGATCCTCTATAACCATCAGAGGACAGCTCGGTGGGTTCTCAAGAAAACTTAGTTCCAAGAAATTTCGCGCTGCCGACAACACATCCCAGGGACCCATTAGTCCATGTGCCACCGCCAAGGCCATAATCCTTTCGTCAGAACAAACCAACTCGTGAGCAATGATAGGACTCATCAGTTGATCAAAATCGACGTCAGCAGATATCGGTCCGCAGAGACACAAATCAATGGCCCAAAGGAAATCACAGGTCAGGCAGCGAAATACAGGCTGGACACAGGTGAAATAGGAGAACCGAAAAGATAATCCAAAAGCCGTGCTTAGAGTCGCTAACGGCAGTGTGCCATAGTAATCAAGCATGCGGTTGCGAAACCGCGTCAGTAGTAGCCGTGCGTGGTCTTGCACAGGAAGGGCATCCATATTTAAAAAGGCAGAAAACCACCAATGCGCCAGCCGCTAATGCAAGCAAAAACGGAAACCCTCCAAACAAGGATGAAAAAATAGAATGGAAGAAAGCAGGGATGACTCCAAAAATCTTCTCAAAGGAAGTCACGAGACCACCGCTAACAACTTTAAAAAAATGTGCTAGGCCCGTCGTGGAGGACGCGTTAAAGATAGAACGGACCATGGCTCCGAAATGCAAGGGCAAATCAGTGTTTAAAAGAGCCTGAACCTCCGTGCGGGTGTTAGCAATGTGAAGCACGAAAGTTTCACGGGCCGAGCTCAAGGCCACCTCTTTCTGGGACAATAGAGCTCTTATTCTAGCCATGCCGCTGAATTCTGCTCCCAAGGTCGGTATCTGTGGCCAAATGGAAGACTCCCTATGTTCACGTGTGGGAGGATAAAGAACATTTCTGCAGCAAATAACTCGCTCACTAACTGTTACTATGAAAGCTATACCTTTAATTAAACCACAACAGTTTTCATTATTGAGCATTAAATAACTACCATTCTCTAACAATTTAAACGTGGGGATGATAGCAGGAACTGGCGTGCCCTGTAAAACGCAAGCCATATTCGGCCGGTCCTTGTTACATGAACCGTGCAACTGTATGTGTCTGCACATTAAAGAATGATCTGGAGTCTCAGTACACTCATCCCCTGTCAGATAAACCTCTTGATCATCCTTGAAACATCTGTATGTGTATGGGAGTGACCAGACCTCATGAAGAAAACCGCTACCTAAGGGTTCAAAACGACCTATTGGCACATATTTCATACAATTTGAAAACTTATATAAAGCAAAAGGCAGTGTTATCAAACCGTGGATAAGCCACGTAGCAGCAGTGGTCTCTGCCACAGAGAAAGGTAAAGATTCCAACCTTTCAATATGGAGCATTGAAAAGGAAGCATCACGCATTGAAAGCAAGCGTTGTTTGTCTGTCAAATTAAACGGTGCAAATAAAGAGGAAACGTTCATGTATCCCCAGGGAACTTTACCCATTTTTAGAGTCTGTAGTGTCCATGCAAACTGCATGATTGAACGTAATTGATTTTGACCATGGTATAATACAGACACTTCATCATGCACAATATCAACAACAGACGACACAATATTATCTAATGTGTAAATTCTAGAGGAAAGCACGTTAATGCTATTGTCAACCACTGCAAGCACTTTTTCAAGATTTGCTTGATCAATAGCCCTAAGACGTGAAGCAGCCTCAATCTGTGAGAGTTTCCAAATTTCATTGTAAACCCCATATAACCATCTTTTCGACCTGCCACTAGCCGGGCCTTTAATGAAATCATTCAAATCCACGTCTGCATTCAGTTTGGAAAGGTGATACTTAACCGCAGGTAAAGTTGAATGTTTCAGCCAAGCTTGACACAACTTGCCAACTGAGTAAGAGGTGACAGTATGACTCAAATCAAAACGGGGATCAGATCTAACAGCCCTAAAACCGTTAGTTATATTTAAAAATCTCTTTTGGCAAGAATCAGCACTACGGTGCCAAAGCAGCCAACCCTTGGGATTCATACTGGAAATGTTAAAGGAGGAATTCAGAAGCAAAGCCTGTATTTCTCTAATGGACAATTTAGTGAAATTACTCCAATTCTCATATTCCTCCAACTCCGGGAAAGACGGGGTGTTTAACCTTTTAGACGTAGCCAATCCAAAGCACGTGGTCTGGGAAATGGTTTCATTTAAAAACCACATATGATTTGGGATGAGACATGCACGGTGCAAAGCCTCAGTGCCTTGTACCTGCCAGGCCCTTGAGCCCCAAACTGATTTAAGGTCTATGGTATCCTTCCATAACTCATACCCTCCAGTAACTAATTGATCCAGGAAGGCTTTTGAATATAACAATTTTGTATTTGTAAGTCGAACCTTGGACTGTGGCTGTTTGTGAAATTTAAAATAAAAGGACTCGGGATTGGACTGATTAAAGTCAGTGAAATAAGTATACTTTTTAAGAAACGTTTCAGAACTCCCTTGTGTTGGTGCTGGGCAATGTTCCCACTGAGTAAAATTAACCGCATCCCTTCGGGAAGATGTCTTGTGTAAGAAGTGATTGCCATAATGTTGGTAACAGAACAATTCACCATAATTAGCAGATTCTAAATATAAATCCTCAGCATCAAAAGCAGCATAATATTTCAAATCAGAAAACAAACTCTCCACAGCATTAACATCCCAATCATCAGAACGAATGTTTTGTTTCACTACATCCCCCATATTAACTCTTAGTACATTAGGGACAATAACGACTTCCGTTGGACCATGAATTTGAAAACGAACTGCATCCCACGCGATTCCATCCAGAACAGGCCACGCTGTGATGTTAACCAAAGCCAAGTCTCTTTTTAATCTGTGTGTAGAATGTGAAGAGGAAAGTGGGGCCAAAGTTCCATTTAAATGAGTAATGCAAGTTCTCTCCTCGACATAGTGTCCATTCATAATCCGAAAAAAATAAAACACAAAACCAATTGACATAAAAAGGTAAACTGAAAAAAGGACCAGCCAAATGTATATCCAAGGAGGTATCAAAAAATGTTTTTTAAACAGGCTGGCATATACTGCAATTTTAGAGGGTTTTTTCGAGGCAAGGGAAGCAGAGTCAAATGAAAATCTGGATTCCGTGGCTAAACGAGCTTGCAGGTCAGGCATGGACAGATCAGTGGGGTATGTATAGTCTGTCTCATCAAGGTTAGTTCCTGGTAAATTATTCAATAATGGACTGGAAACAGCAGGTAAATCGATTGCCACCTCAGGTTCATTATCAGAAGCAGTGTGCATAACTGAATTTCTCACAATGGAAGGACAGGAAACTGCCGGTGTCATGCTAAGAAGAATCGGCCACTCTGTGTATCTTGACATTGTCAATAGAAATAAACCTGTTTTCCTTACGACCTGGAAGTGGTGGTAAAATGACTGTTCTTGTGCCCTTCACTCCAAGCACTGGGACTGGAGCTCGATAGGAGGGACCAAACTCTTTCTTGTTGTCGATCTTCTCTCGAACCAGTTCTCCAACTTGGGGTAGCCAGCCAACTACCGGGATCTGCAACGCATCATCCGATGTGGAGGGCAAATGTTCCTTTGCAAGAGTGTCTCTCGTCTTTTGTAGATTCTGTAAAACATTGCAATGTTCATCTGCGTCAAAGGCAGTGGCGCGAACCACCGAGTCTAGACCGTCAAGGTCAGGGACGAACATCTTGATGCCAAAGAGCATTTCGTATGGGGTCCGCCCACCCAGAGACCTTCTAGGGAGATTATTAAGAGCACGCTGCACGCCATAGAGGTGAGCCAGCCAGTTTCTGCCAGTGCCTATAACTCGGGCTGTCAAAGATTGCTTTAAATCACGGTTCATTCGTTCAACTACACTATTACCCTCGGGTCTGTAGGGTGACGAAAACTTGACTTGGACCCCCATCGAAGTCATGGCATCCTTATACGCCTTAGAGGCGAAAGCCGGACCCTGATCCGAATGGAAGGTACCACAGGCAAAAATCCCTATAAAGATACGCAAATCTCTGATGACAGTCCGGGAATCAGCGCTGCGATGTGGCCATAACCACACAAAGCGAGTGCATGAGTCAACTGCTACTAAGATGTATTTATACGCAGTATCAGATGAAAATGGACCGCAGTGATCTAAATAAACACAGCCTAGTGGTTTATTAGAAATGTACAACTGAGTCTGAGGCGGACGCGTAGCAGTTGAAGGTTTAATCTGCTGGCATATGTCACAAAGAAGGACATAATCACGCGTCTGTTTGTACAGTCCCCGCCACCAGAAACGTTGTTGTAATTGCGTTACAGTGGCTGAGACGCCCGCATGCGCAGACGCCACACCTTCATGAGCCGCTGTAATCAAGTCTGTTCTGCGATCCGAGTTGGGAATCAGCCGTTCCCCAACATCAGGAATTGTCACAAAAGGAACCTTTTCGGGACTTAAGTGGTATTTATACTTCGAAGGGAATCCCGAAGGATGTTTACTTCCCTTCTCAGAGGCAGCAACCGCTGCCAAGATGTCGCTATCAATCTTGGTTTTAGACCTAGTAACTGCTGCAACTAAGTATGTAGATACTGCTGATTTCGCCGCTTCATCAGCAAGCGAGTTGCCAAGAGCGTGTACTCCCACGCGCTGATGACCGAGAGTATGAATCACATAAACGAGTGGCAACATAGCTTTAAGCTCTGCCACTCGAACCCAGATCATTTTATGTTTTATTGTGCTACCCTTGGAATCACGAAAGTCATTTTGAATCCAAAAGAACAAGTTTTCATTGTAAGACTGGACACAGTAGTAAGAATCACTTACAATCAGAGTAGTAACACTTGGATCTGCGTACTCCAAAGCTAGTAATAGAGCACGAAGCTCTGCCAATTGTGCAGTGCAATCGCCCAGGGGCAACGTGTGTACCTCCCTGGAAATGAACTCGTCATTCAACATAGCACCGACCACAATGGCGCATGCGGAAACGTAGGCATGTTTAGAGCCATGCGCAACCTGCGCCGACCCATCAGTGTAAATGATGCAATGGAAGTCCTCCAAAGGTCGCATCGCCAGAGGAGCAGGATGAACGAATTCATACTGCAAGTACTCCTGTGACCGTAAGGAGGCGTCAAAAATAAACATGACATCTGCGGATGACAATGACGCAGCCCACTGAATCCACCGAGGGTGCAAAGCCTTTGAATTTGGTACACTGGCTTTCGTGACTGCCTCCAAATGAGGACAGGGTGTTACCACTAGCATGCGTTTCCCCTGTGACAGAGCACGTTCTTTTAGAATTGCCATCTGTACAGCAGTTAAAACCTTTTCTATGGTGGGAAACCGCATCTCAGCCGAGGTGTACAAGTGTGACTTGTAAGCAATAGGTACTGTGTCACCTTCATTAAAAGTGAGGTAGGTGAAACCCACCGTCCCAGGAATTATTCTTATTACCAGGTTGGTGTGGTTATCACGAGTCAGTAAATATTTAGAAGCGAGCAGATCAGCCTGCAAGGATTGCAAAATGGCTGAATGCTTATCAGCAGGAGTGGAATTCGGAAAAACCGCTTCCAGTTGATCAAACTTCTCTGCTAGCCAGAATGGGAAGTCATCGTTGTCAACAGGACGCGCACCAAAAACCGAATTTACCATAACAGGATTGAGACGCATTCCGCCTCGTTCCATGGGAGCGATCACACCCACCTGGGGACCACCAGGAAGATGTCGACCGATGTATTGCACTAAAGCACGAATCACGGAAATGGAAACTACATGCAGCCTGCGAATTTCTATCAGGGTACAAGCCCCGTGATTCGGGTGCGGGGTAAAGCCACCCAGCGCAGGCCAATTAGTACCTGGAATCGAGAGTGGACCTAACCTCGCACGGGACAAAGAGTGGGGGAGGGCGCCATCAAACCAAACTCGATGCTGCCAATGATCAATAGGTATTTCCAAAGCTCTGTATGGCGTATATTCAGCCGGGACATCCGAGGCGGTGTAGGAGTGGTACAAACCAGAATTAGCGTCCACAGCCGGAAACGTAACCCAAGAGTAAAACAACTCGTAAGGAAACGCCGGATCTGCACTTACCACGAAAATCACAGCCATCCCATCTACTGGGACCTGGTACGTCTGAAGATGGTTGCGTACCGCTACGCGACTATGCTGCGCAATAGCCACCGCTGCCGCCATCACAGAATTGGAAACAAGAAAACACAAAGAATACTTTGTAGCACAACTGGGTAGTAATTCAAAGAAACCGTTTAAGTAAGAATCAAGCTTGAATAAAGACCTATTTCCAAAAATAGGTAGGTTTCACCAACACCCCGTTTTCCGGAAACGGACGTGAAGGGGTTAAGGCATGAACGATAAACTACTCGAGTGTCATGATATAAGACCACCGAAAACGTTGGGCGCCATGTTGCAGGGTTTCTGTACTCACACAGAACTGTGCACAGAGGAGTGGAACCTCGGCAAATTAGGATGTCCCAAAACTTACCTTAGCAACCAACTCACCCCTTACCGAGCTAGCTACAGTGTCTCATTGGACATATCAAACACCCAATGTTTAGACCAACCAGAACATGAACTTACAGTACCTCAGGGTACGTGGGACTCATGAACACTCTTTCGTTATATTATCATTACAAACCAGAACATGGAGTAAAGAAGACACATGTGCATTTGAAATGTTTATTTACTAATGCCGTCTTCTCAGGCGCAGTATCTTTGATAATACAAGTATACTTATTATCAGTAGCAAAATTATCAGCATAGTTACTAAGACATAAAAAGCGAATGGTGACAGCATGTTAACATGCTGTAATGAATAAGAGTTAACAACACTTATATCTCACCCTCCCTAACACATATATTATATTATTATCTAAGAAGGTCTCTTTGGGTTGTTTTAGGGCGGGCCCATACCTTAGTGTCCTAGCATGAAGGAATCACATCAGCATACACCAGCTCTCTCTGCATGTGCACCGCATCAAGTGTGTTAACAATTCTCGTGCAAAGCAATATCAATCCCGCCTCAAGCCCAAGTTGGCAAAGGCTGCACTTGTGTTATGACTATGAAGGCGTGGAGATCAGACCTCATAACAATTCCATATCGTGTTGCTCCTGAAACTTCAGCACTCTCCGTGCAGACATGTTTTATTAAACAAAGCAGATATCAGAGCAATAACATATTATTCTCACATTCACCACGGCAAACCACTAGGTTGAAAGCTAAGTCAACAATTAAGGGTCGTGTGCAGAAGTTGCAAGAAAGGAAAAATGGCGTTTAAATCTGAAATGTACCTATGCTAACTTAACACGAAATATGGATATATAGGAGCTATACAACAGTCTTCTATACTAATTACTCTGCCTTTGCACGGGCAATATTGATATGGGTCCAGGCGGGGGTCCCTTTCCAGTATACACATCAGTTTACGGATCCAGAGGGACGGTATGTGGTGGTAGCTGGGAGATTAAATGGCAGAGACATAACACTGGGAAATGTATATGCACCTAATACAGAACAACCTGCATTTGTTTCACAGCTCTCATGGAAGTTAGCTCCTCTACTAACAGGTTCAGTGATACTGGGCAGGGACTTCAATTCTGCCTCTGATGTAATCTTAGACCGCTCCCATCCTCCGCTTCCTGACGCACCCATTCATACAATTGCAAAAGCTAGGAGAAACTGGTAGCATAGATGGGGTTTGGTTGACACTTCGAGAGCATAGCATCCGGGAACTCGAGATTACTCCATTTTTTCAGCCTTCACAAGCTTCATGTTTGCCTAGATGCTGTTCTCTCTTCCCCCGATATCCACGCAGAGGTGCAACATAGTGAATACCTCATTAGGACACTATCAGATCATAACCCGCTCCTTCTGAGGATACAATGGGTCCATGTGCGCCCTAATATACCAACATGGGGATTAAACCCGTAAACACTCGAAAACCAGGTTTTTCGCGAAGTGGTAGGCACGGGCATTGCTCAATATTTTCTAGAGAATACCGGCACGGTATCATCCTCCTCAATAGAATGGAATGCTTTTAAAACGGTTCTAAGGGGACACTGCATTTCAAACATGATGGGAGTACGTAAGGTGCTACTACAGGATATACACAAAGCAGACCAATGACTGCAGGAAATAGAGAAGGAACGTCCTGGGAGGACAGATAGGCAGAGGGACCTCCTAGAGGCAAAATAAGCAGTTGCTACACAAGTGGAGGGACTGCGTTGTTTTGATTATAAGACATATCTCATTCACGCCCACACGATCGTGACAGATCTAGATCATTACTGGCCTGGTTACCTAATCCAGCCAGACGGGGTCGATAATATTGGAACTTAATAGTCAAGCTGGGGAAGTCTGCTAAACCCAACAAGATATTAATGATCAGTTCCTAGCTTACTATACGGAGTTATATCAGAGTAAAGTGACTCTAACTGATGAGGACATCGGGAAATTTGTAACTGAAGTAGACCTCCCTAAGCTTGATAGGGCACAGGCGGAGTTACTGGGTCAAGATATCGCCCTTGGAGAAGTGAGAGGAGCGATAAAACACATGGCACGAAAGAAGACACCTGGAGCAGAATGGCCTGCCGATCAATTTGTATCTTACCTATATTGATCTACTGTCTCCTAGGTTAGTAACACTTTATAATTATGCGAAACGAGTGGGGCAACTGCCTATAAAATCCTGCGAAGCAATCCTTATCCCACTGTGGAAACCGGGGAAAACACCTTCAGACAGGTCTGCTTATCGCCCGTTATCTATGCTAACTACGGACTATAAGATATTGAGTCGGATCTTAGCAACCCGGCTCCTACACCACATGGCTCACCTAATACACAGAGATCAATCCGGGTTTATCCCAACTAGGAACACGGCTATCAATATAAGGCGCCTACTTCAGATTTTGGAGGCCGACACCTATCAAAAGACAGCCCCCGTCTTCGCGGTAGACATAGAAAAGGTGTTTGACAGCTTGGAGTGGCCTTATCTGTTTCAGGTCATGCACACTTTTGGCTTAGGGAATAATTTTGTGGCTTGGACAACTTTGTTATACAATCATTCCACCGCCAGGGTAAGAATGGGCGGTCTGATTTCCAACGCCTGTGAAGTGAGCCGCGGTACAAGACAGGGATGCCCTTTGTCCCCCATCTTGTTTGCCCTGGCTATGGAGCCGCTTGTGGCCCACGCAAGGACGGGACTGCACTATCCTAGTCTTCGTGTGCATGTACAAACTCACTATATCGCGCTATATGACTTGCTCATATTTTTAGCCATTTCTGATGAGGCACTCACTGGTGAAAAACGTTTACTCCAAGATCTTGGAGCTGTGGCTGGGCTCAGGGTGAATTGGGTGAAACCCTGCCTTTTCCCTGTTGCCGCGACTGATGGTGGCCCCCAGGATACTGACAAGGTGCAATGGTAATATCGCTGCTTGACGTATCTCGGGACCCAAATATACCATACACAAACTGACTTGCAGAAGGGTAATGTGGGTAGAGCCATCAGAGGAATGAAAGGCAACTTCGAGTTCTGGAGCAAACTGCCTCTCTCGGTAGCCAGCCGAGTGTTTCTGCTCAAAATGGTGACTCTCCCCAGATTATTATATTATTTTAGGGCCTTAACTATTTGGATACCGGTGAAGGTTTTTACACAAATTAAAACGATGATCACAGGGTTTCACAGGGTTTCTGTGGGCTACTGGTAGAAGAAGAGTGGCGCTGAGTGTCCTAATGAGACCGAGAGCGTAGGGTGGACCAATGGTCCCTGACTTTGAGACATATTACCTGGCGGCTCAGCCGCAATGGCTTACCCAGGCAGTGGCACTGGAATTTTGAGGACTGAGTGAGGACGGGGGGCTGCCCTCCCAGTGGATACAATCCCAAATTGTTTTGAACTTACCACTACTGCTTAATGAACTACCGACTCGCTTGCGCACGGTGCGGCTCTGCTGAAATAGGAGTCTGAAAAGTGCGCGGATGTCACATCCCTATGCCCCTGAAGTCCCTTTGTTCATGTGTGATGCACTACCGCATGGCAACTGGAACGCGTTGAACGTATGGAAAGAGAAGGGACTGTCTATAATGGGGAATTTATATGAAGACATTGTCTTGCTCCCCTTCGCTGAACTGCAAGAGCGATATGACCTATCTCGCGGAGACATTTGCTCCACTCTGCACTTACTGCGACCATTCATAAACACTGGAAGGGGGGGTTGATTGAACCACAGATATCGATGGGCTGCCAGTACATAATATCAGCAGCGGGCACCTTTAAGGCAGTCATTTGCCTTGCCTTTATAGGCGTATGACCCAAGAAACTTTAGTTCCCTTAACTGCCTTGAGACTAAAGTGGGAGGAGGACCTGGGTGATGTGATTTCTGAAAAACACTGGCTGAACTGGTTGAACGGGCGTGGAAGAGCACTAGGAATGCCCGCTTTCAACTGGTGCATTTTTATATATTACATAGGGCATATCTCACCCCAGCAAAATTTAATAAATAGTTTGATACTAGCTTGGCAAAATGTCCGCGCCGTAATGTAGAGGGTTAGAAAACAACTACGGGTGGGCTCCAATCAAAAGAAGGGACAAGTACAAATAGGAGGACTAAATATTTGTCTTCAAGACAAATATTTAGTCCTCCTATTTGTACTTGTCCCTTCTTTTGAATATGCTCTTTTTGATCGTTTGAAAAAAACAGAAATCTACTTTTCTTAAAAAAACTGAAATAAAAAGCTATTAAGTAGCAATTCCCGTTCTTGAATTTTCTGTTCAGGTTCTGGTTAGTACATTGTTTGTTTAAATTATTCACATCAGCATTGGCATCCTATTTTCGTTTTTTGGTAATGTAGAGGGAGCAGACTTTCGCCACATCATGTGGGATTGCCCCCAGCTTGAGGATTATTGGACGGAAGTGATGGAGCAAGGTTTCAAAGAAAAGAAACGTGCTTGAATCAACCTCTCGTTAACAAGTACTAACAAGTAGAAAAAGTAACTTGAAAGAAAAATTAACATACACACGACATTCACATACGGGGGAAAAAGGCTTTCTGTTTGCTTAATTAACAAAGAATAATGTGCCATGTAACTGAAATCCCGCTTAAAACCAAAAATCGCGTTGCACATGTACAAACCCATTCTGTGTAAATAACTACGTGATTAACGCATGTGAGAGGAAAACTTTCACGCATTCAAAAGAGTTACTAACTGTAGGTCTTGAAGTACCACGTGCCTGGCATATGCTTGCCTGAACGTAAAAGACTTGCCGCTGACAATGCTTTTGCTTAACAAAGAAGAAAATAACATGGGATAGAGTAGAAGTGGATAGTAAACAGTGATAATAACATATTTGAGAAATTAACCTCTGTTTATAATTCTTTTATCAATAGTGCGCGTTTGGGCCTGATGTGTTAAGCCAAAAGAAAAGATGGCGGGTGAAACGTAAAGAAAGTTGAGTCTGCGCATTAGAGTCCTGGAATGACCTGCTGACCTGGACATTGATCGGCTGCCATGACAGGGTAGGATAGGATAGGATAGGATAGGATATATCGGCCACATGCATCAACCTATTTAGGAAGTGCAAACGGTGCGAATCGGTAAATTCGGCCGTTTGCGCTTCCTAAATAAGTTTTTGGGATGCATGAAACATTGTTTGAAAATTCACATTTTTTTGCAATTCTTAAAAATGCGAATGCATTTAAGGAATCGCATTTGTGCGATTCCTTAAATGCAATGCATGAATTTTTAAAAAAATGCAAATTTTGAAATAGGAAGTGCAAATTAACACGAGGTTGACCCTCGTGTTAATTTGCGAAATTCTTTAAAAAAGCACAAAAATGCATTTTGGTAAGTGTCATGTTACACACACACATGTCCTTTGGACATGTGTGTGTGAAACTTGCACTAAAACAAACATTTCAAGGGTGCGGGGGGGTCCTTTGGACCCCCCTCAGCACCCTTGCAATGCATCAACAAAATGTCATTTGAAAAAAAAAATCGCAAAAAGACATTGATTCCTATGGGCCTCTAGGCCCATATTTTATTTTATTTATTTTGAAAGTTTTATATAGCGCGAACAAGATATTTGCAGATATCAGAGCGCTTTACAAAGGCAAGGGGTAAGAACAGGAGAGTGCCTAACAGGCATTTGGGCATAACGTAATTGTAGGTAATAAGTGAGTGGTAGGGTAGGTACACGAGGGAGCATAGTTAGGTAGGTAAGTCATTAATACAAATAGTACAAATAAGAGGGAGCATGGACAATCAGGTAAGTCGATAATACAAGTAATACAAATGGGCAAAGAGATCAAACAAGTAGTACAGATCGACGCAGAGTCTTAAAAGGTCCAAAGTAGTAGTTCAAGTGTATTTAGCCATGAGGATAGCTTTTACTTCTTTCTTAAAAAGAGGAGTGGAGGAGATGAGCCTGGTTTCAGGAGGGAGTGAGTTCCAGATCCTAGGCGCCATTCCTGAGAAGGAGCGTTTGTAAGTTTTTTCCTTCCGGAATCTTCGAGGCTTCAGCAGAAGATTGTTTGTGCTTCTGGTGGTTCTGGAGCCGCCAGAAATTGTCAGCTTCTGAGTGAGGTAGCCGGGTGAGTTCAGGTGTACAGCCTTGTGCGTCATGCAGGCAATTTTCAGATGTATTCTGGCTTCAAAAGGCAGCCAGTTCAGGGATTTAAAGTCAGGGGAAATATGTGAGTGTTTTTTAGATCCAGTGATGAGTCTCGCTGCCGCGTTTAGCGAAGCTCTTAGGGGTGCAGTTGTAGTTAGGGAGAGACCGCAGAGGGCGATGCTGCCGTAGTCTATGCGAGGGATGACTAGTGCCTGTACTGCAGTTTGGAAGTCTTTGGCTGGGAGGAAGGGTTTAAGTTTCCTCAAGGTGTTTATTTGGAAGTTCGCTCCCTTAGTTGCCTTGCTGATATGCTGCTGCATGTTGAGATTGGCGTCAAGTGTTATGCCTAAAGATTTTGCTGAATCCACGATGGTCGGTTGGACATTGAGTGCAGTTAGGTGCTTAAGCCAAGTTTGAGTGGTAGAGATTTTCGCGGAAGGTGCGATCAGAAGGAACTCAGGGGCATATTACCAAGCAATAGCGATAATTATCGCTATTGCTTGGTTAGAGACAAAATTTACCGCAGAGCTGCGGCGATTTTTACCGCAGATAAATCTTGGTATTACCAAGGTTTATCGCAAATGCGATAAAAAACGGCCGCAATGCATGAATATCGCTGAAAAGTCAGCGATATTCAGGCATTACCGAGCTAATGCTCTTAGCCATGTTATCCACCTCCCATTGGATAACATGGCTAAGAACTGCTCAGGGCAGGTGTTAGCTTTTGGAGATATTCGCACTAAGCGCGAATATCTCCAAAAGTTGGTAATAGGAGATAGCGATGTTAGCGACTGGTTCCAGTCGCTAACATCTTGGCACGCCCACTTTGCATGTCATTAGTGATAAATATCACTGACATGCAAAGTGGGGCCCGAGATGGTCGCTATCTCCTACTAGCTGTCGCTAACTGGTGTTAGCGACAGCTAGGTAATAGGGAGATAATTTTATCTCCGCTTTCTTAGCTTTTAAAGCCAAAAAAAGCGGAGATAAACGCCCTTGATAATATGCCCCTCAGTTTTCAGAGCATTGAGTTTGAGGTGGTTATCGGCAAGCCAGGATTGGGTGCTTCTGATCGTTGAGTTCAGAAGCATAATGTCTTTGGGGGATTGTAGTTTGAGATATAGTTGGGTGTCATCGGCGTACATGTGAAAGTGTACATTGGATGCTTGTAGCAAGGTGGTGAGAGGTTCCATAACTAGGTTGAACAAAGTTGGGGATAGGGAGGATCCTTGGGGGACACCTAACGATACAGGTACTGGAGAGGGCATCAAGTTGTTGCTCTTGAATTTCTGAGACCGGTTGTGTAGAAAGGAAGTGAACCACTGGAGAACAGTCCCAGAAAGACCCATTCTTGTGTTTAAGAGTTCGAGTAAGTTCTCATGTTTAACAGTGTAGAATGCTGAAGAGAGATCAAGAAGGATGAGGAGGCAGGTATCGTTTTGATCTAAAATTATTTGAAAGGCGTCGTCAATTATGTGAGTCATAGCAGTTTCGGTACTGTGCCCTGCTCGGAAGCCTGATTGATGAGGGTTGAGGAGATCAAACTGTTCTATGTGCTTTGTCAATTGTAGTTGAACGCATTTTTTCAACAGTTTGGCAAGAGTGGGAATGTTGGTAATAGGACGGTAATTGTTTAGATCAGTGGGGTCGGCTGTTGGTTTCTTTAGTAAAGGTGTGACTTGTCCAACTTTGAGGGAGTCAGGGATGGTTCCTTGTTGAAGTGAGCTGTTGATAATTTTAGTCCAGAGTGGGAGGAGCAAAGGGGTGAAGTCTTTTACAGCGTTAGCAGGAAGAGGGTCAGTGAGGTGTTTGGATGGTTTCAAGGTGCTGAGTAGTCTGTCAATTTCTTCTTCAGAGTAAGTGCCAAAGGATGACCATGTTGCATTGTTTTTTGGTTCATTGGGTGTTATGCAGTGGGGTTTGGAGTAAAGGCTTGCGTCAATGAGGAGATCGCTCCTTATGTTGTCAGTTTTTTGGTTAAAGAAAGCAGAGAAATCTTCACAGGAAGGTGCATCGCCCATAGTGCCGACTGATTGGGGTTGTTCCTTGGATTGTGTTCGGATTAGCTCGAACAGTTTTCTTGGACGGTTTTTTGCTTGGTCGAGCTGGAGTCTGAAGAAATCTGATTTTGAGCGTTTTATTTTCCTGAAGTAGGCGTTTCTCTTTTTCTTCAGAATTTTTAGGTGCAGTGCCGAGGGAGCAGATCTCCAGGTGCGCTCTGCCATTCGCATGGCCCGTCTATCTTCATTGAGACTCCCGTCGTACCATGGGTTGGAGAGCTTGGTGGAGACTCTTTTCAGTTGCATCGGTGCAGCCTCATTGATTATTGAGGTCATAGCGTTGAGATAGTGGTCAGTTAAGTATTGAACGTCAGTAACGCCGGTAGGGAGAAGTAGGAGATTGCAGCTGTTAGGGGGTAAAGAGTTTGGATTGAGTTTCTTCAGGTCTCTTTTCCAAACTTTGGGCTTGGAGGATTGAACCGGGTTAAGTTTAACTTTTTCATTGATGAAGAATGTGACAATATGGTGATCTGACCAGTCACAGGGTTGGATTGAATCAAGTTGAATAGTGCCTTCTTTGGAGATGATAAGGTCGAGGATAGAGCCTTTGTCATGGGTCGGACTGTTGCAAATTTGGGTGAGGTCAAAAGCGTTAAGGACATTTTTGAGGCTATTTACCACTGCGTCACTGCAATCATTCCAGTGAAGATTGTAATCGCCAAGGAAAATTTGTGTGTTTTGCCGTCCTGAGTTGGTTGAAATTGTGTCCATGAGTTGTTGGGAAAAGGTGAGGTTGTCCCCAGGTGGGTGGTAGATGATGTGTAGTGAACATACAGGTTTGTTTTCGCTGATGACATCAAGGTAGATGTATTCACAGGAGGTAAGAGAGGGGGCGATGACTTTATTAACTGAAAGGTTGCTCCTGTAAATGCATGCGATTCCACCGCCTGTCTTGCTGGACCTGTCAAGTCTAATGATGCAGTAGTTGGGGGGGGACTAGGATATCCATGATAGGAGTAGAAGATTCAGTTAACCATGTTTCAGTTAGGATGGCTAGGTCAAGGTTTAAAGTAATGATGAGATCAGCGACCTCCGAGGAGTGTCTTTAGGCCGATCTACAGTTGAGAAGTGTGCATTTGAGTCTGGGGGTGCAGAGGGAGGAGGAGGGATCTAGAGTGAGGGGGATTTTTGTGAGGTTGTTGGGGACAGAGCCTCTGTTGTTTTGCGTGGGGTGCCTGAGGGGGTTGGAGAGAATCGTAGGAATGGACAGGTGTGTGGTGGCTAAGAGGTTTTGGCGAACCGGGACATATGTGCGGAGTAGGGTGTGTATGTCGAGGTCCGAAAGAGTATTGATAGTGCGTCGGGGCGGTTGGAGGTATTGCGAGAGGGGATAGAGGTCCAATGTGGGGGGTGAGTAGGATGTGAGGGGGATATGTTGTTAGGTAGAGAAGTGGTGGTGGGAAGGGGGTGTCTGGGGTGTGTGAGGAGTAACTCTTTGAGGGTGTGGAGTTCTTCTCTCACTTGGAGGAGGGTGGACATAATTATGTCCAGCGTGGGGTTGGGTAAGGAGTTGGGGGTGGGCACTGAAGGAGAGCAGGTGTCTAGGTTACTGGAGTAGGGGGGAGAGGGGTGGGGGTGTTAGTGAAGTGGTTGGAGTTGGAGTTGGAGGTGTTAGTGAGTGTGTTGATGTTCGGGTAGGTAGGGAGGTTGGGGGGGAGGGGAGTGAAAGGATTAGTGATGGTGTTGGTGTTATTGGACAGGGAATCAGTGATAGGAGGGGTGGGGCAATTGCGGGAAGTGTGGAGGCTGGGGATTGCGGGGGTGACAGTGTGGTAGTGGGGAGTGAGAGTGGGGGGGAGAGGTTGAGGGAAGAGTGAGGGCTAGGAGTGGCGGGAGTGCAAAGAGTGGGGGGGAGAGGTTGAGGGAAGAGTGAGGGCTAGGAGTGGCGGGAGTGCAAAGAGTGGTGGGGAGATGGGTTGGGAGAGAGTCATGTTGTGTGGGGTGCAGTCAGGTGAGGTGGGTTGTTCTGAGAAGCTAGTCGGAAGTGTGGGGTTCTGGTTATGTGGGAGTGGGGTAGAGGGGGTGGGGGTGGGGGTGTTGGTGTCAGAGGGGAGATCCGCATCTGGGATTGAGGAGTGAGAAGTGTCTGTAGCTGGGGGGTGATAGAGTAGAGTACTGGGGGGAGGGAGGAGGTGCGTGTTAGTGGTAGGAGGTGCTGTGGGGTCGAGGATGTTGGGATTGGAGGCCGGATGGTGTGGGATCTGAGCGTTGGAGATGTATTCTTTGAAAGTGGGGAACAGGTTGTCAAATAGGTCAAGGTTTCTGTCTGTGGATTGAATTAGGATAGTGCTGTTGTTGTAGATAGTGATGGTTGCTCTAGCTGGGTAGAGTTGGGATGGTGTGGTGGAAAGTGTTATGCCATGGGCAGTTTTCCTGGTGGTCGAGATGGTGAGTAGGGTGAGGAATGCTTTTCTCCATTGTGCTCTGCGTATAGCGTATAGAATGATATTGGTGCTCTTAGCTCCATTGATAAGAGAGAAGTAGGTGTCTAAAAAGGGGGTTTCAGGGTGGGACTTTAAGAAGTTGTGTTTAAAACGTTTTGCGTTTTTTTTGGAGAGCTCTGGGGGGTAATTAATTTTATAAGTGTGTTTGCCTGTGGGTTCCATGTTGGACGAAGAGGAAGAGGTAGGTGAGGGGGGCTGTGTGGGTCGGTGTAGGAAAAGAGCTATGGTGTGTGCGAGGGAGGTGTGGGTGAAAAAGTTAAGAAGTGTGTATGGAAGGGTAGAGATTTTGACTAGCCTAAGATGGCCGCTTCGTTAGGCATGGTGAAGAGATGAGGATTGACTAGTCTAAGATGGCCACCAAGATAGAGAGGTAGCAAAGAGTATAGTAGTCCTATGTTTGTTATTATGTCCTGAGATCAGGGATGCAGACAAGTTTCATATACTAAACAGGGGCTGGTCGAGGAAGTCCTGTTTCTATCTTACTGGGAGGGTAGAGGGGAGTCCTATGTCTATTTTGGAGGGCCAAGGGGAAGGCAGTGCTTTTAAATTAGCTTTGTGAGGGTCTGGCGATTTGTTGTTGCAGGTGGAATTAATGTAATGCCATTCCTTAATTGCGATTCGCAATTAAGGAATCGCAATTTCCGAAAATTAAGAAATCCTAAAAACTTTAAGGATTTCTTGATGCATAGGATTTTGCAATTCCTAAATTGCGATTCCTTAATTTTCGCAATTTAGGAATTGCAAAATCCTACAACGATGCATCTGGCCGTTTGTGTATAAAGCGCTCGAATGCCGAGGCGTCTTGGCGCTGGTGTATGTGGAAGTGGTGCAGCCAGCATTACAAGGACTATATTGAGGCAAACAGCCAGGTCTTTAGCTCTTTCCTAAAGTATTGTCTATTAGACTGAAACCGCATGGCTATTAGCATTTTATTCCCCAGGTTTGTTGCACAGTGAGAAAAGGTTCTGCCACCCCATCTCACTCTCCTAATCCTATCAATGTGGAGAAGATCCAGGTTACTGGATCTTAATGCCTGAACAGGAGAATAGGGCTTGAACATTTTCTGGATATCTTTGGCTCCCCCCCCCCCCCATAAAATGCTTTGTGGACCAGGTATAGCGCCTTGAACTCCACCCGTTGTTGAATGGGAAGCCAGTGGAGTGCTATGATTCCAGCAGAGGTTGGTTGTCCTCTAGGTATACCTAGTAGTAACCTTGCGGCGGCTTTCTGCAATGACTGCAGCCTGCTCATCTGGGTTTTGTTAATCCCCAGCAGCAGGCCATTGCAATAATCACGTTTTGATAGTAGGAGAGCCACCACCACTGTCTTTTGTAATTCCTGGCTGATAAAAGGAAATATCTTTCTCAGAGTTTTTATTAAGAAAAAGCAGGAAGAGGTGAGACTATTTACCTGAGCGGTGAAATTTAACTGACTATCAAAAATAACTCTAAAACAAGTTTTCATGGCATTGCGATCGGACACCTACGTCACAACTTTACGGAGTCCGTTAGGAGCCAAAAGAGTTCCGTTCTACAATATTGCAAAACACTGAAGACTGGTGATATAGTTATGAATATGAAGGTTGAATAGGGCATTTTAGTTCAAAAGACTTTTTAGCACAATTTGTTGTTATTGTGTGATTCTTCAATAAGTGCTAACTTTTTCACAAATGGGTGTCTGTTTTCATCTGTGCTCCCTGCATGTCTGTTTCCATCCGTGCTACCCAAATAAAGGAGACATTTAGAAAGGGCAGATTGCATCCTTCCCCCAAGAAGCATTTTACTTGGTATGAGGCCCATAGAGTGACATGTAAGGCCCTCCCCACCTGCTCAATTTGACCATCTGTACTATGTAGCTATGCACACTGTGCCATGATTGAGCACACATGTAAGGGTCAGCTTCTCTTTCTGTGTTTGATGAGATGTGTGATCCATCCCAGCCTACCATCCTTTTTTGGCAGGGAGGTGTTTGGTGTTTCGGTTTCAGTAGGCTTGAGGGCCCTAACTATTGGTTACTACCTTTACAGAGGCAGTTGCCATAAAGGGACATAGTTATGGAGAGGCTAAGGAGGGGAAATGATAAAAGAACAGGGGAAGGATATCCCATTATCCTTGGGTAGGCTGAATTGCTGGTTTGACTGGGAATCAAGGGAGTATTCAGAAATGTAAAATGCCTTCAACTTTGCCCATACATCTAAGGCACAAAGCAAGTAAAAGAGGCCGTGAGTCAGACTGTTCCTACAAATTTTCAAGAGTGTGTTCTCCTCCAAATAACTTTTTTATTTAAAAAATTGTGCTGAGTAGTGCAATTCACAGCACAACTATTTGAGGGATTTGCCTATAAAACAAAATGTATTCCAAGTTGTTCTGAAGAAGCACTCCTTAAATAACGCTAACACTAAAATACTACCAATGTACTGAGGCTGAGGTACACTGAGGGTGTTGAGAAGTTCATTCCTTCACCACTTCTCTTTTTTTAGCTCCATACTTTTTGTGTCATTTCTGTTTTCGCCCTCGCTTCCTTTATTTCCCTCTCTCTCAATCTCTTTCCCTCTCCAATGTTCATCATTTCGCTTTGCCATCGTCAGCACTGTTGCTTCACCCCGAGCCCTCCACCCCCACCTCTTAGCCATATGATGACATTCTGGGATGAATGTTATTTCTAAGCTCTCTCTTACGTCATAGACAGAAGGAGTTCCATAAAGCTTTGAGCCTGCTGAGCTATCACATCTAGTGTCAGCCCCCACTGCAGCTTTTACACAGGGCTCCCTACCCAGCTGCAGGGCATGACCCTCAATCAATCAATCAGGGGTTTTTAAAGCGCACTACTCACCTGTGATGGTCTCTAGGTGCTTGGTGGGGGAGGGGCGGAGTGCAGCTCCGGGTCAGCCGAAAAGCCAGGTCTGGAGGCTCTTCCTGGAGGTGTGCAGTGTAGAGGATGTTGACTAGCTTGTTCCAGGCTTTTGCTGTGACGTAGGAGAAGGGTCTTCCCCATCTCTAGTTCTACTACCCTGAGATGAGCCAGGGTAGGAGGATTGTGACATGAGAGGAAAGTATTTAGAAAAGAGAAAGGGCCATGACATGGACAAGTGTGGTTTGTGTTTTATGAGGTTGACAGTTGCACCATTTTATGCAGTAGAAAGTTGACAATGACATTGTTTATTTTTTACTTTGTGAAGGTTTGAGTCAGGTTTTTTGTATTTTTTTTAAACGTGGCATGTTCTCCTAATAGATGTAACATTTTAAGAAACAAGTGTGTGTCTTTGGGTAATGACATAAGTAGCCATTAAAGTGACGCATTGTATGTATATTACATTTACTTATTTGGGTATTCTATGAAGCACTGGATGTAAACTTGCGTCTGGTTTGTTTTACAAAGCAGCCCTGCACTTGTGCCCTGTAAAGGACGCGTTTCCGCGAATGTACAGTGTAAGATTAGCTGGAGGCACTCTTCCTCGCAGCATCGAGCCGGTATTTATGACATCAGGAGGCTCGCTCCAGCACAGCACCCAATTAGAGCGTGTGGAATGTCCCCGACATGTGACGAGTGTGTTTTGCTGAACGTGTTTCAGCAGGTCGATGTTGTTGACACAGGCACACACCCGTTTCGTCACTAAGTAAATGTCTGACTTTTAATAATAAAGGCTGGGGAAAGGAATCTGAAAGTCAGGCATCACATCACGTATGACTGAAGTTTCAGGTCCATTTTTTTTTTATAAAATCCTGTTTCAGCTGTGAGTGTCATTTGCTTTCACAACAGTCGCTACAGGTCGCAATTATTTGAAACTGAAGTGATATAATTGTTGCGTTGTGACTCATTTGCACATACTATCAGCCCGTAAACAAGAAACCTGACTGGCCCACAATTGAGAAAACAAACACATGTTCACAATTTCCCCCCAAAAAACAATCTATACATTTATTTTCCTACAGTTGAGCTGTTTTGTATGCAGTGACGTATATCCATCTTCACAGGCCATCTGGAAAGCAGGGATCCCAAGAAAAGAGCTTCTATTTGCGGATGTTTTCTCTTTGTTTAATGGGGAATGCTGAGTGGTAACTATCCTGAATGAGTCATAAGTGAAACGACAGCAACACACCTTTGAAAGTACAAAGAGCAGTTCTGGTCAGACATATGACGAACAGGCTTCCCCTTGTAATCCGGCCCCCGCCAGGTGTCTGTGGATCCGCTCACACGTCATCCACTGGCGGTTTTCATGTCCCAGCATAGGTAGTTAGTGGCATAGCTCAAAACGATGCCTCTCCACACCCAAAATGTAAAAAATGTCAGCCATAACTGGATGTCACTGAAGGAAAATGGTAGGCAAAGTAAGTTACTTGAATCCCATTTAAATGATATAGATGCCCCAACCTGTGTTTAGGTGTGATGGAGCGGGGATTCGCAAACAGAAACCCACTTGAATCAAGTACCCCTGCAATATGTACTAATTTTAAGTAGTAAGTAATATTAATGTGCAATCACACACCACACATGGGGAAGTTGCTTTGAAATATGCATGAAATTAATCCTAGTAATACGTAAGTAACCGAAATTGTAATAATATTGTGTGTAGAACGTGTTATACATGTATTGCATGGCACATTTCACATATATGTAGTAAAAAGCATGACATGTGTTGCATTGTCATAATAATTAATACTGCTTTTCTGCTTTTGCTATGCTAGGTTAACTGTTAACGTGGGCTAGAAATAAGGTGAGTGGTTAACAGTGAAACATTTAATTATCACATTATTAATAAATGTCTGCTTTCTGTTCTTTTAGTAAATGGATGAGTCTCCATTTTGCGTTGTTAGCCGAACTATAATGAATGAGACTTGCAGCACGTACAAATCACGTGACTGGATGGCCGGGATGCTGATTAAGCTGAAAGAGCATGGCAAGGTGAAGGACATGACGCTTGATGTGCAGCCAACTCCAGTGTCGTCGTGTGAAAGAACCCACCAGATGTTAATTGTATAACATTTTTTCCTTCACTTGTTACTTTAACCTCATGAGAGAACAGGGATGTATACTGAATATGTGGGAACTGAAGTTTAACACTGGGGTAGTCAAAAAAGCATGACCTAATGATAGGGTGACCATCCGCCCCTCGTTTTAACCAATCCCGTAGCTAGAATGAGTGACTTTAGCAACTTTAGTCGGATGGACATGTATGGTAAGGGTATAAAGAATAGGTGATTTAGGTGTGGGGTCGGATTGTGAGGCCTGCAGATGCGGCTGCTGTCTTAAGCAAAAAAAGAGGGATAGGGTGCGCTGCTAATTATCAGGTTTCAGAGAGGCCTAGATGTTCCTCTCTTATCTTTGTCCTGATCTTAGAGTCTTTCATCCCTGACTCGCTGTCTGGGGTCCCTTGTCGCTACCTAGGCCTGTGTGGTGGTTTTTCACGTTCTTATTCTTTGGGTTGGTATGTTTGATAATTTGACGTTATTATGCCTGTACTTTGTCTTGTGTTTTTAGTGTAAACAAGGGAACCCGCAAGGTAGGAAGGACCCTGGGTATCAACTAGTTATGAAAAACAATTGATCCTTCAAACATTACAATTCAATTAACAATAAATATAGACCAGAATCAGTACTATGGTACTATGTTGTATTAAAGATTTCCAGGCGGACACTTAATTTAATGGATCAAGGTAATTAGTAGTGATCAGACACAAAGTGATCGAGTGGGACACAGTCCTGTATCCTACGAGAACAAACAAAAGACTTTCAGGCAAAACAGGGAAAAGATTTTCGCCGATACAAATATTCTGGGCAAGCTTTTGAGAAAACAGCTGTTGCACTGGTTTTAACTGATCAGTTTAACGCGCAAGCTGTATAGAAAGTCAACGACGTTTCGATCCATAACTAGATACTTGGATCATCATCAGGACAGGGAAATTAGCAAGACTGAAGTAATACGTTGCCTGTTGAGAAATTAGGGGAGGGAGGCAGGAGACATAAAATTAAGGAATGTTGGTAAAATGTGGGAGAACAGTGACCTCCTGGTGATTGCCACACTGTGATATGGGTGAAACACATAATTGAGCGGTGACGGAATAGGAGTGCCAATAATCTAGTTTGTAGCCAGTGTATGAAGGCAACAATCGAAGTGCCTACAGGTTGACATGCTGGAGCGGGTGTAATGCGTTGTTTCAAGGTCAGGACAATGGTGAAATGAGGTAAGAACTGAGTGGGGATCAAAAACCTTGCGTGAGTGGCAAGGAATTTTTCATGCTGTTTAACTGTGCTGGCACTTGAAGAGGGGGTTAGGGTGGAAACCTCTTACGACTTTACCAGAGGCGGAAAGTTGTAGTGAGGAAGGAGTGGTGGTTCAATTTGAAAACAATCCATTCACGGCCTTCCTTGACCGGTGCTGATGGCACTAGTGGCTGGGGGTCTGACGGTTGCTTGCTGCTTTACGCCGATGTTGTGAAGCTAAGGGTAGGTTCCGAGAACCGTGAAGAACTTTACAAACCGGGGTGGGTGAGTGGTTGCTAGGTTGAAAAGCAAGGCGCAAACTAGCAATACTTAAGGAATTGGTACTAACCTGAATTGGTAGCATGGAGGTTCAGTGAATTAGGGGAGCAAGTAATAGTGTCGAAGTGGTTTAAAAACTGCTAAGATGAGCGTTCTGAAAAATAAATTGCGGGGGTTGTGATCTGATGCCGTTATGAGTACTGGGTAACGTACTAGAAGGTTGGAGTAGTTAAGAAGGCGCGCTTACCTAAGTGAAAGGTCAAAAGTGTTTTTTATGAAAACCTGAATGAGAAAAGCGGTGCCGCCATGTATCATTTGACCGAACGGCGTCCGGTTTAGCAGGGTGCTGGCTGGGTGCCGATCACACATACAGGCTGAAAGGGAAAAGGAATGTCGATTTTGTTTAAGGTACAATACCAACGGGATGCTTAGGGTAGAAGGTACAGTCGCTGTGAATGCTTACCGGTAGCCTAAAGTGGTTTCAAGTAGATCATGAACAGAATCGCTGGGATACAGAGACGGCGGGCGGCCTGGTTTAAATAGACTAATAACGCACACATGATCTACAGAGCGGCCAGAGTGATTGCGCACATGTGATCTATGGGGAAGGCGCGGCTAAAGTGATAGTGCTCACATGATCTAAGAGGGATGGTGCGGCGTCCATGTTGGGTGAGGGAAAAGGTAGAGAGGGGAAAGGATTAAGTAGGGATTTATTCATTTTTAGTGAAAACCGCATATGCGGAGTACCAGATAGTCAATTTCTTATACAATTTATAGAACCACTTTTGTAATACGAAAAAAGAATAAGGCAGCAAAAAGAAAGTTGTAAGGCTTAGCATGAGTAAACTGTAAATACAACATAGAATTTCAGAGATTGCAATTTGGACAAGGAACGTCAGTCAATGTTATGAGAGCAAAGTAGTCCAGTCTTCATTTCTGTTTAGTCCGTTTCTGATACTGTCCAGATGGATAATTAGTTTCAGTTCCTCTTTATTCAAATGTTGTGCTAAACCAGTCCCTCTGGCTGGTAGTTTCACAGTATTTAGCACAGTCCATCTGATATCATCCTCCTTGTTGCCGGCAAGGCTGAAATGCTCGACCAGGGGCGCAATCGGTGTTTTGCCGCGAATCCTGCTGCGATGTTGTCCAAAGCGGGTCTTGACTTTCTTCAGTGTCTTAAGTTAGGATTTTGTCTTAAGTTAGGATTTTATTTTTAGTTAAACTTAAGTTTAACTTAAGTTTGTCTTAAGTTTATCTTAAGACCAAATCCTAATTTAAGACAAAATCCTAATTTAGGACAAAATCCTAATTTATCACAAAATCCTAATTTAAGACAAAATCCTAACTTAAGACAAAATCCTAACTTAGGACAAAATCCTAATTTAAGACTAAATACTGATTTAAGACTACTAAATGCCTTCTGTGAATACCAAAAGTAGTAAGTTTAGGATTTTGTCTTAAGTTAGTTCTGTGAATCGGCCCCTTGCATTGGTTTGTAGTGTGTGATACTAGTCTGGTAAATTTCTTGGGCAGAGATTTGTTGTGCAAAATGAATTGCACTATTTATTGTACACCGGATGCTGTTGCTATAATGACACAGGATGAAGATGTTGAATACAAAATAATGATGGTGCAAAAAGAGTCAGAAGTAAGTGAATTATATTCACTACTGTCAGAAGAAGTTTTGCCAGAAGAGTTAAAGAGTACAGTGAGATCAGATGTGTGGGACTTCACAGGAAGAGAGACTGGATTCATGAGAAATGTGGATCCCATTAAGGTGATACTAAAGGATGGAGCATTGTATCCCAATGCCCCACAGTACAAATTGAGTCCAGAAGTGATTTTTGGAGTCACGTCTGTCATTGATCAGATGATTGAACAAGGGATTTTAAATTAAATATTAAGCAGTCCTTGTAATTCGCCCATTATTGGTAACCAAAAGCCTAATGGAAAATATAGAATAGTACAGGATTTGAGAAAGGTGAATAGAATTGTTGTGCCATGTTGTCCGGTGGTTCCAAACTCTGCCGTCATTTTATACCAGATTCCATGCGATGCTGAATGGTATACAGTCATTGATTTGTGTCAGGCATTCTTTTCCATCCCCTTGCATCCGGATAGCCAATATTTATTTGCTTTCCTTTTCGGAAATCATGTTTTGGCATGGTGCAGAGTTCCTCAAGGGTATACTGAAAGGCCATCACTCTTTAATCAGATTTTAAAAAGATGTTTGGAAAGTCTAAAACTGCCTGTGAACTCTGTCTTGGTCCATTACACTGATGACCTACTGTTGTCATCAAAAACACGAGAGGCATGTGTAACAGACTCCATTGCTTTACTAAACCACTTGGAAGAAAGAGGACACAAGGTTTCACCATCGAAATGACAGTACTGTAGACAAATAGTTCAGTACTTAGGTCATAAGATTGAAAAGGGACTGAGAAAAGTGATCCCAGAGAGAATCAGTATAATCAAGAAAATGTATCCACCCCGAAATCAAAAAGAAGTAAGGATGTTTTTGGGAATGGTTGGATATTGCAGAAAGTGGATATGTGGCTTTTCGTTTATTTCAAAACCCCTACAAAGGTTAACACAAAAAGATGTGAAAGATTCGATTGTGCTGGATGAAGAGAGTTTGGAGTCTTTCAATCGATTACGAAACAGTCTTTGTCAATTGCCTGCTGTGGGAATTCCAGATTACTCTAAAGAATGTGTGTTGTACTGTTGTGAAAGAGATGGATGTGCGCTTGCGGTCTTAACTCAAAAACATGGAATTGTAAGGCGTCCAGTAGCATACTTTTCTGCTACACTAGATTCTGTGGCCGCTGCATTGCCAGGTTACTTAAAAGCAGTAGCTGCCACTTGCGTAAGCCTGGAACAGAGTGAATCAATTGTGATGGGTCAACGTACCTCACTCTGTTGAGATACTTTCAACTGGTACCTGGACTCAACATATGACAAGTAGTCGGCCGATGAAATATGAGCGAGTGATCCTAGTTTCTGAAAATGTGACAGTGGCAAGATGCACTACTGTGAACCCTGCCACATAATTACCAAATTCAAGATGTGAGGAAGTGAGAGAAGAAGCAGAACATGATTGTTTGGAAGTGACATAGCTTTGTACTAAGCCCTGCCCAGACATTGCAGATGAACCATTAGAAATATTTGATTGTGAATTATTTGTAGATGGATCATGTATGAGGAATGCAAAGGGTGAATTGTGTGCTGGTTAGGCTGTCTGTACATTGACTGGAGCCCTAGAAGCATCATGTCTGAAAGGCATAAATTCTGCCAAAGTTGCAGAGCTGATTGCTCTCACTTGAGCTTGTAAATTGGCAAAAGGACTAAAAGTAACAATTTTCACTGACAGTCAGTACGGATTCGGAGTTGTACATGAATTTGGTCAGTTGCGGATGCAAAGAGGATTCATGACCTCCTCTGGTTCACCAATTCGAAATGGGAAAACTGTAAAGGAATTATTGGAAGCTTTGTAGTTACCAAAAATAATTGCAGTCGTAAAATGTGCTGCACATCAATCGGGGGATGATAATGTAACAAAGGGTAACAGATACGGGGATCAATTAGCGCCTTACTGTACTCAGAATACCATGGCAATAAACGGATCAATAGAAAGAGAAAATACCGAATTTGTTGTTGAGAGAATTGATCCCAAGATTTGGTTTTGCAGTCACTTTGGAATCAGATGGAGGATTGCATTTTGATAAAGAAATAATTTGAATGATCTGTGCTGCTTTGTAAATTGAACAAAAATTGAATTGTGTCTACAGACCAGAGGCTTTTGGTATTGTGGAACAAATTAATGGCAAAATTAAGTCCAGATTAGGGAAGGTGTGTACATCCACAACACTTAAGTGGCCAGATGCTTTGCCCCTTGTATTGATGAGTCTCAGAAGTGTACCCGACAAAAAGATTGGATTAAGTCCCCACAAGGTGTTGATGGGAAGAACAATGAGAAAAGCATACATACCTGCAAATAACATGATGTAAAATGTAAATTGATACTTGTATAGCGCACTACTCACCCGCAAGGGTCTCAAGGTGCTTGTACGAATACCGCTGTGGAACCCATCCTGGCTTTCCCTGTGAGGTGTCCACTCCTGGGCACCCCCAAGGTGGAGACCAGGCACCCTTAGCGTTGTGGGGGCCGTTGTGGAGATTAAGCAAGCTATTGCCCAGAGTTGCAGAGTGGGACTCCATGATTGGAATAGGCACGGAGGCGAGAATTATCAGGTCCGTGGAATTTTTGAGCCCAAGACCCGCCAAGGCGGGGAATTGAACCCTGGTCCCGGGCTAGACCTCTGCATCAGGGTCTGCCACTCTAACCGTTGAGCCACACTTCTCCACATGATGAACCTATCTGATGATCGTGTGCTGGACTTTTGTAGAGGAATGACTGATCTGGTACGTTCTATGTCTTGCTACGGTGGAGGAGATGCCACACCGACACAGTGAGATCAAGCACACAACCTGAATCATGGAGAGTGGGTTATAGTGAAGAAGCATGTGAGCAAACCGTGTCTAGAACCCTGGTGAAACGGCCCTTACCAGATCATTTTGGTAACGACCACAGCCGTGATGTGTTTTGGTTTGCCAAATTGGATACATGTAAGCCATACACGTTTAGTCCCAAGTCCAATCGAAAGACCAGAAGAGCAGCAACTGAGAAACAGAAATATGAAACCAGTAGCCGAAGTGTGTGAAGCTGAAGAATCTGGAGTGACGGATTCTGATGAACATTTTGACAATGAACAGCTAAGCACAAGTCGAGTAGAATGGGCACCAGATACTGGGACAAAAAAGACTGCTGTTGAGTCAGAAGAAGGTGAGGTTGCTATTGAACCCGGAGAAATCGAAACAGCTGTTGAGACAGAAGAAGAAACAGCTGAGGTTCAAAAGAGCATTTCAGAAGAAAAAGAGTTCACAAAAGAGTTGGAAGAAGGGGAAATAGCTAGTGAGTCAGATTCAAGTACTGAACATACAGAGACTAAACATCAAGAAAGCCAGGAAAGACAGATAGGAACAAGACAGAATAAGAGAAATGGCGAACAAAACACAGAAGGTGAAAAGATAGTTCAGGCAAAAAAAAAGAAAGGGAGACTGTTGGCCAAGTCGAGTAAAGACATTGAAATACAGAATAGTGAGAAGAAGATTAAGAAGAAGACCAGAATAAAGCAATAAAATCTCTAGTCAGACAGAACAGGAAGATTTAGTCAAAACCAAAAAAAGAAGATCGAAAAGAAAAAGAGTTCCCTGATGAAAGTGCAAACCCCCCCTGAATGGACTTACGTAATCCTCGAGGCCTAAGTGAAGAACACGAGAGTAGTGATACTGAAAGGAGGATGAGAACAAATTGAGACCACCTTAATAAGAACTGTTACAAATTGAAGTGGAGAAAATTTGGGCAGATTAAGTCATCTAGAGACTCAGATATAGACAAGGTAGGTGAAGATGGATGATATAAATATATATATATATATATACATATATATATATATTCACTGAAAAAAACATAGGTTATAGACCATATATAGTTAGGAATTAGCATTTATAAAACCTTATTTTACTCGCACAAAACCATTGAAATTCGCATATATAGTTAGTTGCACTAACTATATATTTCGCGCACCCGCAATCCACTGCTGATGTCACATATTACATCATTCATGACATGGTCAGTGACATCACTGATGACATCACTGATGACATCTCAAATAACATCACTGATGACATCACTGATGACATCTCATTTGACATTACTGATCACATCACTGATGACATCATTCATGTGATAATACGATGAACCTCTTCATATATATATATTCTTATATACACTCAGTGTAAACAGACACTCACAGACTGTCACTCATCCATGGAGTTACTCACACACCTAGTCAGTCATGCAAATAATCAATCACACCTCCATTTCCTCAACTATACAGTTATACACACCTTACTTATTCAAACATATACTAACACATATTTACTCTCTTATACAATCCCTGATACAAGTTCACAATGATCCATACAGCCACTCACACATTCACTGGCTCGTATGCACAGTTATTTATATATGTCAACTCTCACATATACTGTGTTTTACATATGTCTATACTTTGACATGTAGCACTGGGATATCCATTCACTCACCAATACACTCATGCACACAGTCAACCACCCATACAGCTGTTTCCACATGCACTTTTGAACCCATACATCTAGTGAATCAACTGCTCACACATCTATGCACAGAGTCATACACCTCTCAACCACCAACACACACACTCAGTCTCCCATACAAATACTTGGGCAACCAATCAATAACCAATATAGTTACTCATATAGCTACTGATCAACACATGCAGCAGTTTACAGAACAACAGACATAATGATGCACAAATTAAGACAGTTTAGTCACTAACCCATGCACTCAGTGAGACATATTTAATCACTCACTCATACAGTCAGTCATGCACCTACTAAATCCTTCATCCAGACACTTCTACATCCACTCATTCTTAAATATGTAAGACATATTTAAACTTTACAGAAACATAAAATCACTGGATGTTGTTATCAGTGATGTCATCAGTGATGTTATTTGAGATGTTATCAGTGATGTCATCAGTGATGTCACTGACCATGTCATGAATGATGTAATATGTGACATCATCAGCAGTGGATTGCGGGTGCGCGAAATATATAGTTAGTGCAACTAACTATATATGCGAATTTCAATGGTTTTGTGTGAGTAAAATAAGGTTTTATAAATGCTAATTCCTAACTATATATGGTCTATAACCTGTGGTTTTTTCAGTGAATTTTCAAGGTTTTGTAAATGCTAATTCCTAACTATATATGGTCTTTAACCTATGGTTTTTTCAGTGAATTTCAATGGTTTTTTAATAGCAAATATTAAAAGCTGTTAAATGTATTCTTCTTTTAAAGGAAAAATATATTTTATATGTATTTAATATAATTTTTTTATGGATATAATAATTTTTTTTTTTTTTAGTTTCGCTACCGGTCCGCGCACCGGGTAGCTTCCCGTTAGCTCATTTTTATGCCGCGACCCGGTCCGCGTACCGGGAAACGTTCCGTTTGCACAACTGCCGCGTTCGAGAACAACATCGTGACGCGTCGCATAAGCGCGACGTATCGCGTTGCCGCGTAATGCGTCTTATGACGCGCCGCATTCGCGCACTCGGAAGTGCTCCGGTGCACGAACGAGGCGCGAAGCGCAGCACACCGGAAGCGCTCCGGGCGCGGAGCGGGACGCGTAACGTAAGCGTAACAGATCATGTGACCAGTAAATAACACTTTTCATTGGTTTAGAACTTTTTTTTTCCCAAATGATGAAAACCCCTCCTTTTTTCCTCACTCTGACTTTCATCTTTGTGAGAGGAAGACCTTAGTTATGGCATCTGTAGTAGCTGCAGCTGGTGGACCCCCACCACCACCACAACCACCTAGGAAGGAAGGACCACCTCCACAGTTCCTTCCTAACCCAGAGGAAGAGGAAGAAGAAGAGGAAGAAGACGTAGAGCCGAGGCAGTTCTTACGTGAAGAGCCCCGGAAATCCCACCACAAAGACAGTTTTATTTGGCAATTTTATTCATACCCTCAAGGCCAAAAAAATGTCAATGCCCGACATGTGACATGCCTCATTTGTAAATCTGTTTTGTCTAGAGGTACAGACAAAAAGTATAGTTATGGTAACTATACTATGCACCGCCACATGCAGAGGTGGCATCCGCTCAATTACAGTGTTGCTGAGATGCGTCACCTCCAAGATAACCCACCAACTCCTGTGGCCAGTACATCGTCACAGGTAACTCTATCGGGACCAGAGGCGAGGGAGACGGTCCCAAGTATCCAACAGAATTTTGTGCACATGAAGCTAGTGTGCATTTATTGTGGTGAACTAATTTCATATGGCAATATGAGTATCATTTTGATTAATAGAGCGGTTGAAAACCACAATTGCCCAAAACGCCCCAAGAAATAAAAAAATGTTTTGCTCCTGTTGAGCCCTTTCTAATGCCTGTTTTTCGTTGTTCCCCCCCAAAAAAACCAAAAAAACATAAAATTGTTCAAAAAATAAAAAAATAAAAAAATGTTCAGAAAAATAAAAAAAATATAAAACAACAAAAATATTAAAAAAAGTTCTTTTCAGAACTACCTCCCATTTTAAAAAAATTACTAAAATTTTTAGCACTCTTGACTTCCTTTTTCTCATGGTTGCGCTTCCCGGTACGCGCACCGGTGAGCGCCCAGTAAGCGCAAATAAAACAAAAAGAAAAAAAAACAAGAGAAGGAGAGCATAAGAGAAAGAGAAAGAGAGAGTAATGTTAAGAGACAGACAGAAAGAGAGATAAACACAGATGTACTGAGTAATACATAGTAAAACAGTGTAAAAGATATAAGAAAGTGTAAGAGAGAAAATGAAAAAAATATAAGGCTGTGAAACAAAGAAAGAGAGAAGAAGAATACTAAAGCAGAGGCACATGAAGAATGTGAGTGGCTGTAAAGAGTAAAAGGAAAGAGAAAAAATGATGTACAAATAAAAGGTAATAACGGAACCAGATTTAAATAACACTGGTAAGGGAGAGAGAGAAAAAAGTAGTGTGCATAACTAAAGAGGGATGAAATAAGATGGATAAAATCTACTAAAGTTAAAACATGTGGATTGACAGGGAGAAAAAACTGAAAGAAGAAAAGAAGAAGTAACAGAAAGGGAATAATTGAAGCAGCAAAGAAATGTAAATAACGTAGTGTGCTTGAACTTCAGGGAGAAAGCATAATGAACAAGTAGTGAAAGACTGAAGAGACAGAGAAAATTACAGTAAGAGAGACGGACTGAGTGAACGGGAGTGAGGAACTGTGAGAACAGAGGGACTGAGAAAAGGAGTGGAAAGAGTGCAGTAAGTAAATCACCCACACAACACAACAGCTACCCTACCTGAAAGCACTCTAAAATATTATTTTACTGTTTCTCTTTATTTTCCCCTTGTTACGCTCCCCGGTGCGCTACCCATAGTAAAAGTAAAGAGGGGTGAAAGAGGGAGAAATATTGATTTAGGATAACACATGGTGAGTGACAAAGAGAGTAAAGGAAACAGTACCTGAAAGGGCTTGAGTAAAACAGCAAAAAAATATAAGTAATGCAGTGTGTGTGACTTACAGGGAGTTACTGGGTGTAGGTCGGAGTGTGGGTGTGTAAGGTGTGTCTGTGGGTGTGGTTGTGTGGAGTGTTTTGGTGTGGGTAGAGATGAGGGTGTGTGAAATATGTGTGAGAAGTGTATGAGTGTGGGGTGTATATGTGTTCGATGTATGTGTGTGTATGGAATGTGTGTGTGCTTTTGAGGAGTGTGTGTGGGAGGTTTTTTTGTGTGTATGAGGTGTATGTGTGGTGTGTGTGTGGGATGTATGTTACAGGTGTGTATATGTGTTGGGAGGGGGATGAGGTATATGTGTAGGAGTAAGGGAAATAATTAAGAAAAAGAGAATGAGTAAAGAAGCAAAGGAAGGGAACAGAGGGTAAGTGAAGTAAAGAATAGGGATCAAAAGAAGTTGAATATGAGAGGGTAAATAATGAAAGGGGAGTAAACATGGAGAATAAGAATAAGTGAGAGAAGCAGAGTAAAACACAGGAGTGACGTAGATTGAGAAAATGTTAGTGACCTTAAAGCAAAGGGTGATAACAAACTACATTTTTTTAGTCATACTTACCATATAATAAATGTAACTATAATTTTTTTACTACAGTTGGTATCTGTGAAAGAGAGAAGAAAAAATAAGTTATAATTAGTAAAATATGTATTTTAAATTAAAAGATACAAATGAAGAGCTAAAAACATCATAACACTCTATTTAGAAATAAAGTTAGAGTGAAGAACACAGAAGGGGAAATAAACTAAGGTAAAAGGACAAAAAGAGGGAAAAATAAATAGAAGGAGAGCAAATTACAAAGAGTAAGGCATATAGATTCACTAAGAAAAAGAGAGAGAAGAACAGAGAAATGAACTGAAGGTAAGAAAGATAAAGAAACAATGTGAGTTAGCAAAACTAAATCAGGAAACAGAAGTAAGTAAACAGATAATGACTGAGACAGAAAACAGTCTAATTAAGGATGCATTTAGAAGAATGAGGAATAGAAGATAACTGAGAGTAAGTGAAGAACAGTCATAGAGTGAAAGGATGAAGGGAGACAGAATAATATACAACAATTGAAGGAAATGGACTGAGGAAGTTATAAGGTAGACACACTAAGAGAAAAACGGAGTGAGGTGGAGTACAATGAGTGAGAAAAGAAAAAATGTAAGTGAGCAAAAAAAAGGAAAGAGAGGAGAACACGACTAAAACAGTGCTACTGAGAGAAAATAATTTGGTGATGAAAGTAAAGAGAAGGACATTGAAAGAAAGGAAATGATGGATAGTAACGGAACCAGAGTAAAAGAAATGGGATGAAGAACGACGAGAGAGGAGCAGTGAAGTTGTTGTAAAAGAAGTGATAGAAGGTAGATAAACACAAGTGAAAATAACACAAGTAGAGTGAGGCACTGAGCACAGAGAAGTAGTAAACGAAAAATAGAGAGAAGAGGTCAAAAGTAAGAAGCAAACAAAGATAAGCGAGGGAGAGTGAATGTCAGAGAATGGGAATACAATTTAATTTACACAATCCAAAGTATAGAATAATTTCTACAACATGTTACATAGTTTATTTTTGCTGTTCTCAGAATATATTGAATTTCACTTAAAGCAGTGAGTTCAAATTACTCATCATATGACAGCGGGAAAAAAAAACACAATCTAAAAGATTGTGTTTTAAAAAAAACCTTACATACTGACAAATGACAAATGTACGCTAATCTTTGATTGACTTACTTTTCCTTGGGTCCAAATAGTATATCATGAGGTCCTTTTCTCGTTGCATAGTATTTTGCTGTTCACTTAGAAATCCATTTCATCGACTTTCTACAAGAAAAGCTCCAAGAACATCTGAAATATTTTCAAAATTTTAATATACTCCTTTTTTTCAGTCATGACTCTTTACTCATTCTTGCACCTTTCCATTTGGCCAAATAGTGTCAGATGTATGAGTATATATGAGTACTCCTCCCGTCTTCATAGGCCAATTACCTTTACCTACATTTTGGCTGTAAAAACACTAGATATGAATTTATAAAGCCAAAAGGCAAACGTTGTTTGAAAGTCAAATGATTGTCGTTACATTGGGTCCAACCTTTAGAAGTTTTTAAATAGCATGTGTAATGCCCTGATGTTGTAGAAGGACCGTCATGAAAAATAATAGCTACAGTTGCAAAGGTTCTTCCTGATATCGATAACTGAGAAGCCACGAAATTTTTAATAGAAGTTGTCAATTTAGTTCCATCAGGTCTACATCGTTGGAACATTAAAATAACATAGTGACCATAATTTTGTAGAAATAATGTGGACAGCATTGCAGACTTACATTGGGTACACACCATATTGTGATCCGCTGCTTTAACTAGATTATTGAAAGACACTGATTTGCAGTCTGGTAAAGTTAAATATATAAATCTTTCAGAGTCTATTCTAGTAGTACTTGATGATGCACAGTTATCACAGTCATGTTGCCATTGATAAGAAAGGCCAAATATATTTTTTATATCTACTCCTTCATCTTGTAATACATCAAACATATACATTAAAAATTCCTGACAATCCTGCTGAATATTCTGTGAAAATTGATTTTGACCTGAACATATATCTAGAAGATTTCTAATTTCTGAAACACTTTCTATTTTAGCTCTATCACTACTACATTTGTCTAACACAGAATTCAATAAACAGCACAATGTTTGTTCCCGATATTCTACAATCTGTCTTTGTAAATTTTGAAGAAAAAAAACAACATTAACTACTACATTAGCATAGCAGTTGACACCAGAACTATTTTCAAACTGAAATCCAACAACATCTTCAACAGAATCCTTTTTGTTTCTCTTTACAATTACACTTTTATCTACTTTATGCCTTTTTGCTGATACCTCACTGCAATTACTCTCATTTCTTCTTTTTCGGCCTACCACACGTTTTTCAATCAGAGGATATTGAGGCAAATGTGGAGCATACTCTCTTCTTAACCTATTGTATTCTTTTACACAATCTAAATCTGCACAAATCTTTGTTTCATCACACTCAATCAAGTACAATCCTGCTAAAGTTCTGACTCGTGATAATGCCACATATGCCATACCCTCTTTAAACACAGAACTTCCAATGTTCACCAAAGCGCTATCTACACTTACACCTTGAGACTTATGAATTGTCACCGCATATGCCAAACAAATAGGAAACTGTTTTCGGCGAACATATAAGTCTTTCACGAGCAAAAATCTAGCTGAACAACGACAAATTTGTTCTATTTCATCAATGTCATCAAATTTAATTTTTAAAATTTCAATTCCATCTCTATTTTTGTAATTCACAAAACCAACAACATAACCCATTGCTCCATTTACCAGACCTCTTTCAACATTTAAATTCCTTCTTAAAATGACACAATTCAAACACACATTCAGAGTCTTTTCAAACCCAGCAGTTTTAGATATAGTCTTCTCTAATGAATCCAATTTTGATTTCAAATTTTCAGACAAAATAATTGTTGCTCCCATATGCTCTATTTTATCAATAGCTTCCAGTTTCACTATCTCTTCATTTTCTAACTGTAACATTTTGTTGTTGAACATGGAACATTCTTTCAGAGTTGGCAACAAACATATGCCAGATTTCTTCTCGTTAATTTTCTTAAATATGTTCTCTGGAAGAATGTTTTCATTTGGGTACAAATTTGAAATTAATCGTGCATGTAAAGCTTCTTACCCTTGCTGACTTACTTTTCCGATCCTTACATCTTGTAGAATATTTTTATAATCTTCATCCTTTGCCTGCCGCATATTTTGAAGCAGTTCTGCATATTTAAAGTTTAACCATATATTAACGTTTCCGATGCTCCCTAAGCACTTCCTGGTATCTTCATGAGTGAGTATTTTGAAAACAGGTTGTCCTTTTACTGGAGTCAACTGCAGAAGATCTCCAAAAACAATAATATGTTTTCCTCCAAATAATACATCATAGTCTGTTCTAAGAATTTCTTGCATCCTCAAATGCACAAAAGCAAGCATTATATTTGACACCATGCTTACTTCATCAATGATAAGAAGTTTCATTTTCTTCAGGACTCTTGAAACTTCGGAACACGCATCTCCAGATAGCTTGTGATACTCCAATTTGTTATCATGCTCCACTGGCAGCATCAGCAAACAATGTAAAGTAATCCCTTTAATGTTATGTGCTGCCAGCCCAGTTGGAGCGGTAACAACACAAGACAGCGGTGATTCAGTCCTTTTCTGCAGATAACTTGCAATGGCTTTAATCAGAAAACTTTTTCCAGTTCCCGCTTCTCCACTCACGTACAGTTGGACAGGCTTAAATGATGTACATGAGCACTCTTTTTTCTCATGACTGAATCCATGTTCAATCTGTTCTGTTACTTCGTCATATATCTGTTTCTGCTCAAGGTTTAGTTGTTTCACCAAATCTTCTAAGTTAACTTCATCATCTTGAGCTTGTTCCATAGCTCTTTCCACCTCATCCATATCAGTAGCAGCTTCATTTTGGATAATTGGTCCTCCTAGTGGATCCTGACTCAATGAAGTAGAACTCTGACTGCCTTGAGAACTGTCTCTCGCAATCTCTGCCGCAATTGTGGCTTCTTGCTCTATTTCTTCATTCAACATTTGCAGATAATTTAGAAAAACAGGACATTCTATGGTATCCTTCGTTGCATTAAAGGAGTCTTCATAACAGAGAAAATCTCCAAGAAGTTCCTCTTCTTCATGCCACGGTTTAAACAGTTGCAAAAGAGCCAAATAATAAAATTCTCTATTATCTGGATTATCACAACTCAATTTGCGATGATTAATCAAATGACCTTTTTTCTGTTTCACTAGACATCCTTCACATCCAATGACTCCATATATTCCATTATTGATATCTTCTCTGATGTTCCTCTTATAAATATATCTTTGCAGAACTTCATAGAGACAAGCGTTCTCAAGGTGATGACTTCTATTTGGATAGTATGTATCCAACATGTTTGTCTTCAAAATATCTGTACTTTCTGGTTCTTTCTCCGCCAAATACTCTATCTCTTGTACAGATTTCAAAACTCGATTTCGTGTTGCAGCAAGACCTAGACTTATCCAAATGATGCTTCTAGATTTGGCATAGAGACTTGCTGACGACAATCGATCAGAACATTCATACGCTCCAATTTCTCGATGCGACAACATCTTCAGACTGTAACTGTATAATTTCTTGCTTAGACTCTTTTCATGTGAAATGTCCTCCCACATTTCCTTTAGTTCTGTCTTTTCTTTTTTTGTGATGTAAGACGTCACATATCGAGCCACAGCAATAGAGTTGTCAGCAACGAATTGAATATCCATGTTAGCATTCCAAATGGACAAAATCACTGGGTTGTAGTCGTTGATGTTCCTGGACTCTTCGTCTCTTTTTAAATTGTATGTATTTTTTGGTGATTTCCTCGTCGCAGTATGTCGCAGAGAAGACATCAAATTATTTACTCTTCCTTTAGAAATCACTGGTCGTGGAAAGCCGAAACGACATTTTGTGTAGAACTTGTCCTTGTTTCTGAATTTTCGACGACAGTACTTTCCACAACGATGGGATTGAAAACGTAAAACTTGTTGCCTTAAACTGTTTTCTTCCGTAGTTTTAGGAACAGCACATGTTGAATACTCTTCAATGAAGCTCATCACTGTCTCATCCGAATCTGTTCCAAATTTGGGTGCATCTTTAATCCACAACAACATATGTATATGAGGAGCACCTCTCGCTTGATACTCCTTTCTCCAAAAGAAATCCAAAACCTCTCCAAGGGGAGGATTTTTTTTGTTGGTAATAAAAGACATCATAGCTTCAAATCTATGATTGAAATATCTGCATACATTCACTGGATCCAAAGAACACAGTTCTCCAGGTGTTTTGAATTCTATATTTTGTATATTAGCATTGGCCTCTCGTAGAAATTGAAGTAAGTCCTCCCATGTATACTCGGCACAGCTAAGAGTGAGGAACCATGTAGGGGTTCCTAAGTTTCTCAGCATACATTTCAATTCCCCATGGCGACGGTACCAATACTCATTTGTACCACGCTGACATGCCATGAGATTGATTAGATGAGATTCCAAAATATTATCTTGCAGATTCACTTTCTCAATAAAGTCCCTCGCTGAAACATTTTGCAGATGTGCTCCACTTTTCAGTATATGGTTTACTGCATAAGAAAGCCCAGACAAGTCACTTTCATACAGTAGATGAAACAAATAGGGAGTGCATTGACGAAACCTTGCATCTTCAGCATATAATCTTACAGTTCGATATTCAGATGCAGGAATTTGAAGTGGTCGATCGTCATATCGTCCACCTCGACCTGTTGGAAATAGCTGTGGAAAACAACGAGCTTCCAAACTTTCTTCCCATACACTAATGGGACTTCCTTTTGCTGTTTTCATTTGAAACAATTCAATTGCATTCCCCATTACTTCTTTGGAATGCAAAGGATGAACAGTATAATGTTCATATATTTCTTCACTTCTAGAGACATCAACTTTTTCAATTTGGCTGCCTGAACAATCACTGTCTTCATCTGCAGCTTTTTCCTCTGCTGCAACACATACATCTTTGTAGTACTCATTGTTTTTGACTAAATACAACGTTGCCTTTTTGACTTTCCTAACATCCACTAAATCTTGCCAGATTTTTTTACTCTTTGTTGGAACCCCATTAACTAGAATAACTAAAGGTTCCTCTTCTACTTTTTCTATACCAATTGTATCAATATTTTTTTTCAAATCTAGGGGCAAATAAACAACTCTTCCCTTTAATCCTCTCTGCAAATCTGTAGGAGGCAATTTCCCTATCTTAGGCTCCATGCGAACAATTGCCTGAAAAGGATGGACACATTGAATCAAAATAGACTCATATGTATTTAAATCCATCAATTCACGGGGAATGTCTACCAACTCCAGATTATTATGAACAGCTCTAGCAGGCATTCTGTTTTGATTTAATTTATCATAACAATATTTACAAATACGCTGATCAGAACTCAAATCAAAACAATTCTCCACCCACAAATATGTTGCAAAATCCTTCCACTCATAATTATTCATCTTTTCACTTTTTGCATATAAATCAACTAACCTAGTCTGAATCTTATAATGAGTCCGTCGACAACACACACAAGTAAAATTCGGCCTTTCACTTGATTTCACTTTAAACCTGGTAATTTCCTGCTCAAACTTTTCTGTATTTGAAATCTGTACATTGTCTTCCACATTACCTTGAAATGCTGTCTCAATTTCTACACTGTCCTCTTGCTCACGAAAATAACAAATCTCAATTTCTTCACAAATCTTCTTCACATCTAATTCTGTTCCATGCAAAAGAGCACTCTTTAATTGTTTCCTCATTTTGGTATGATGCACTGCTAACATCCTAAAATGATGAAAAACACTCTGACAGACTTTTCTAGAAAGACAAGCCAGTGAATGGCCTTGCAAACCTGTGATTCCTCTCACTCTGCAAGGATCTAAGTCTTGCAACAACTTCACTTTCTGCTTTATACTTTTTTTACTATATGTACGTAAGAAATTACAAAACAAATCAATTGATTCCTGTCGCACACTACAAATACTACTACACTTCCAAGTGTACACTGGACCCTTAGTACGTCTCCCTAAAACTCCATCAGATAACACCTCTTCTGGTTCTCTAGGCACAAGTTTCTCTTTTTCAATCGGACAACCGTCTTTCACTTCATACGCTCGACCACTGGTGTCAACTGCATGCACTAAATCATTCTCCTGGAAGTAACTCTCCTCATTAAAAAATGGCTCACAACTTGAACTGTGCATCCATTCTCCAGAAAGAACTTTACAAAAATTAGTCCGATTAATTACTCTTTTCCATCTACTGTTTGATTTGAAAACATCAATTGTCTTAAGTGTCCTAATTCTATTGATTACTAAAATAAATAATTTTTTCTTAACTTCAAAAGCCTGATCAACAATCTTCTCTACACTTTTCTTTTTCTTATAAAAAGCAGCTCTCTGTTTACCTTTCCTAATGTTTTTTAACAAATTTAAAACCACTCTATTGCGAAACGTTCGTCTACGAATGTCTCTAAACTGATTCTGCCTTCTATTCCTATACATATTATTCTCTCCTGCTCCAGTTTTAGGATTCTTTGAAGTTCTCTCCCTCCTTTTCAATTTTACTCTCTCATTTTCTACATGGTGTCCATCATTTTTTCTGGATGTACATATGTTGCGTAAAAAAGACTTAGTTGTCTTACCAGGAGCTTTGTTCCTGTTTTTTGAAGTATCTGTTGTGGAAGAATGCTGTAATTCCGTTGCTGTTTTTGATTTTTCCCGGTTACGTTGTTTAATTGACCTTTCCCTCGTGGGCATCTTTCCTTATTCTTGAAATAACGATTTCAATCTGTGTTAAAGAAAAAAATAGCACATTATAGACCACTATTACCAAACAACAAAGCAATGACAAAAAGCAAACAATCTATTCAAAATTACAGATCAGGTGAGGATTCTCCAGGGGTGCACAAAAGGTGAGGCCTGTATTGAAGAGTATAGTGGAAGACAGCTCTGTCCACAAGTACAAAGAAGATGAGACCTATGTCTAAGTCCACTGCACTCTTATACACAGGCTTCACCACCTATGCTTCCCGAGAAAGGCCTCTCTCCCACTACAGTCTTGATCATAAACCTCACCTCCTCTATCCCTCTGGACATGTCTCACCTCATCTGCACAATCTACTTCCTAATCTCAGGTAACGCAGATGACATAATTGATCCTCATTTATAAATCCATGCGTCAGTTTTGCGCTACTGAAGCGTCACTTTTTGTGACGCATTGACATCATAAAACATATGCCTTGTTGCACCATATGTAAAAAGTGATGCATATAGGTAAAAGCGTCATTTTTTAAACCTTTTGCACCACATTATACCTCTGTCAAGTGTAATGTACAAAGAGGGGTAATTTCTCCACAAAAAACCTCGTAATAAAGACACAGTTAAATCTATGCAATTTCATTGCGTCACTTTTACGACACTGTTACATCAAAATCTTGCACCTGCCTCACAACAGGGATAAGACTGAGGCAAACGCTTTCACATGGACCTTCACAATTTCACAAAATACAATTCCTCTATGCAAACAAATTCAATATACTTCCTACACTGAGTTAACACAGGTAACATCATTGTAAAGAATCAAATTCACACCTGTGTCTAAAAGTGCAGACAGGAATAGGCTTCATGAAGCCTAATCCACTGCACTCTTAGACACAAGCCTCACCACCTACGCTCCCCAGGAAAGCCCAAACAAGTTCCTTATTGCACCATATTTAAAAACTGACGCATGTGGTTAGATGCGTCACTTTTTAAACTTCTGCGCCACAATATACTCAAAGATGTAAAAAACATTAATTTCCCCAAAATCGTTTTTGATATCACATTTAGGAAACACAGCACAGATTCTATGTACAACCATCTGCCTCACAGCAAAGATAAGACTAAGGCAAAATCTTTCACATGAAGCTTCACAATTTAACAAAATACAATTCCTCTATGCAAACAAACTCAATATGTTTCCTACACTGAGTTAACACAGGTAACATCATTGTAAAAAGTTAAATTGACACCTGTGTCTAACAGTGCAGTCAGGGATAGGCTTCATAAAGCCTAGTCCACTGCACTCTTAGACACAAGCCTCACCACCTACGCTCCCCAGAAAGCCCAACCATGTACCTTTTTGCACCATATTAAAAAAGAGACACATGTAATTAGATGCGTCACGTTTAAAACCTCTGCGCTACAATATACTCAAATATGTAAAAAACATTCATTTCCCCAAAATCGTTTTTGACATCACATTTAGGAAAAACAGCACAGATCCTATGTACAACCATCTGCCTCACAGCAGGGATAAGACAAAGGCAAAAGCTTTCACATGAAGCTTCACAATTTTACAAATTACAATTCCTCTATGCAAACAAACTCAATATGCTTCCTACACTGAGTTAACACAGGTAACATAATTGTAAAGAGTCAAATTCACACCTGTGTCTAACAGTGCAGTCAGGGATAGGCTTCATGAAGCCTACTCCACTGCACTCTTAGACACAAGTCTCACCACCTACGCTCCCCAGGAAAGGCCAAACATATACCTTTTTGCACCATATTTAAAAAGTGACACATGTAATTAGATGCGTCTCTTTTTAAACCTCTGCGCCACAATATACTCAAATATGTAAAAACATTCATTACCCCAAAATCGTTTTTGACATCACATTTAGGAAACACAGCACAGATCCTATGTACAACCATCTGCCTCACAGCAGGGATAAGACTAAGGCAAAAGCTTTCACATGAAGCTTCATAATTTTACAAATTACAATTCCTCTATGCAAACAAACTCAATATGTTTCCTACACTGAGGTAACACAGGTAACATCATTGTAAAGAGTCAAATTCACACCTGTGTCTAACAGTGCAGTCAGGGATAGGCTTCATGAAGCCTAGTCCACTGCACTCTTAGACACAAGCCTCACCACCTACGCTCCCCAGGAAAGCCCAAACATGTACCTTTTTGCACCATATTTAAAAAGAGACACATGTAATTAGATGCGTCACGTTTTAAACCTCTGTGCCACAATATACTTAAATATGTAAAAAACATTAATTTCCCCAAAATCGTTTTTGACATCACATTTAGGAAACACAGCACAGATCCTATGTACAACCATCTACCTCACAGCAAGGATAAGACTAAGGCAAAAGCTTTCACATGAAGCTTCACAATTTTACAAATTACAATTCCTCTCTGCAAACAAACTCAATATGCTTCCTACACTGAGTTAACACATGTAACATCATTGTAAAGAGTCAAATTCACACTTGTGTCTAACAGTGCAGTCAGGGATAGGCTTCATGAAGCCTAGTCCACTGCACTCTTAGACACAAGCCTCACCACCTACGCTCCCCAGGAAAGCCCAAACATGTACCTTTTTGCACCATATTTAAAAAGAGACACATGTAATTAGATGCGTCACGTTTTAAACCTCTGCGCCACAATATACTCAAATACGTAAAAAACATTCATTTCCCCAAAATCGTTTTTGACATCACATTTAGGAAACATAGCACAGATCCTATGTACAACCATCTGCTTCACAGCAAGGATAAGACTAAGGCAAAAGCTTTCACATGAAGCTTCACAATTTTACAAATTACAATTCCTCTATGCAAACAAACTCAATATGCTTCCTACACTGAGTTAACACATGTAACATCATTGTAAAGAGTCAAATTCACACCTGTGTCTAACAGTGCAGTCAGGGATAGGCTTCATGAAGCCTAGTCCACTGCACTCTTTGACACAAGCCTCATCACCTACGCTCCCCAGGAAAGCCCAAACATGTTCCTTATTGCACCATATTTAAAAAGAGACACATGTAATTAGATGCGTCACGTTTTAATCCTCTGCGCCACAATATACTCAAATATGTAAAAAACTATCATTTCCCCAAAATCGTTTTTGACATCACATTTAGGAAACACAGCACAGATCCTATGTACAACCATCTGCCTCACAGCAGGGATAAGACTAAGGCAAAAGCTTTCACATGAAGCTTCACAATTTTACAAATTACAATTCCTCTATGCAAACAAACTCAATATGCTTCCTACACTGATTTAAAACACAGGTAACATCATTCTAAAGAGTCAAATTGACACCTGTGTCTAACAGTGCAGTCAGGGATAGGCTTCATGAAGGTAAACACACATTACAACGCATTTTTTACAACGCACTACCATTACAACGGAACTTTTACAACGCAAATACCATTACAACGCATTTATTTACAACGCATGTTTTTACAACGCAGGTACTTTTACAACGCATACCATTACAACGTAAGTATTGGTAAGTATATAATTATATTTAAAATGATATATATTAGATTTTTTTTAAAGGGGTATTTTTAGGGTTCAGGGTCAGTTTTGGGTTTTTGGGTAAAGGGGTATTTTTAGGGTTCAGGGTCAGTTTTGGGTTTTTGGGTAAAAGGGTATTTTTTGGGTTCAGGGTCAGTTTTGGGTTTTTGGGTAAAAGGGTATTTTTAGGGTTCAGGGTCAGTTTTGGGTTTTTGGGTAAAGTGGTATTTTTAGGGTTCAGGGTCAGTTTTGGGTTTTTGGGTAAAGGGGTATTTTTAGGGTTCAGGGTCAGTTTTCAGTTTTTGGGTAAAGGGGTATTTTTAAGGTTTAGGGTCAGTTTTCAGTTTTTGGGTAAAGGGGTATTTTTAGGGTTCAGGGTCAGTTTTCAGTTTTTGGGTAAAGGGGTATTTTTAGGGTTTAGGGTCAGTTTTCAGTTTTTGGGTAAAGGGGTATTTTTAGGGTTCAGGGTCAGTTTTCAGTTTTTGGGTAAAGGAGTATTTTTAGGGTTTAGGGTCAGTTTTCAGTTTTTGGGTAAAGGGGTATTTTTAGGGTTCAGGGTCAGTTTTCAGTTTTTGGGTAAAGGGGTATTTTTAGGGTTCAGGGTCAGTTTTCAGTTTTTGGGTAAAGGGGTATTTTTAGGGTTCAGGGTCAGTTTTGGGTTTTTGGGTAAAGGGGTATTTTTAGGGTTCAGGGTCAGTTTTGGGTTTTTGGGTAAAGGGGTATTTTTTGGGTTCAGGGTCAGTTTTGGGAATTTTAGATAAAAGGGTACAAGAAAAAAATAAAATAAAATAAATATAAATTAATTTAATTAAATAAAATTAAATTAAATTAAATTAAATTAAATACAATTACATTAAATAAAAATAATTTTAAATAATATACAATAAAAAAAATATATATATACTTACCAATACTTACGTTGTAATGGTATGCGTTGTAAAGGTACCTGCGTTGTAAAAAAATGCGTTGTAAATACATGCGTGGTAATAGTATTTGCGTTGTAAAAGTCCCGTTGTAACGGTATGCGTTGTAAAAATATGCGTTTTAACGTCATATATCCCTTCATGAAGCCTAGTCCACTGCACTCTTAGACACAAGCCTCACCACCTACGCTCCCCAGGAAAGCACAAACATGTACCTTTTTGCACCATATTTAAAAAGAGACACATGTAATTATATGCGTCACATTTTAAACCTCTGCGCCACATTATACTCAAATATGTAAAAAACATTCATTTCCCCAAAATCGTTTTTGACATCACATTTAGGAAACACAGCACAGATCCTATGTACAACCATCTGCCTCACAGCAGGGATAAGACTGAGGCAAAAGCTTTCACATGGAGCTTCACAATTTTACAAAATACAATTACTCTATGCAAACAAACTCAATATGCTTCCTACACTGAGTTAAAACACAGGTAACATCATTGTAAAGAGTCAAATATATTTCTTTAAACATGCACACTTTGTGGTTCTGAAAATTCTGATTTCATATAATCATTCTGAACTCGACAATTAAAACTTCATCGAAGTTTTACGAATTTGGTATCAAAAGACCGAAAATGACGAGCACAACATGTACATGTATTTTCAGCACATTTGGGTGACGATTTCGCCTCGAAATCGTCATTTGCGTTCTAAACCCTTGGCTTCCATTTATGTGTTGCCCTTTACATAGGCCTTAATCCAGCTGAATTCAATTCCACAAGGACACATACTCCTTAGTTGACTTTTCTCTGACCTATACAAGTTAGAACCATTGCCCCAGGCCGAACTCGTTAGGTCAGTTCCCCGCCCAGTGGCCGAACAAGATATCATCAGGGCTCAACAAGCCATAAAACCATTCCAGCGCGCACACCTGCCCTATCTCGCTCACATCTTTCTCTGCTCCTTTGCTTCACTTACTTTATGATGGGGAGGTGCCCGTTTTTATTGGGGGTCCAGCGATATCTGATGAAATGTTGGGCCTTGCGAATGATTTGTTATGGGCAAGCACGACGTGAAATATGTACATGTCACCATGACTCTGCTTTTCTTTTGTAAACCAAAACCTGTAAATGATATATTGCAAATTCGAAGAATGTTCGCCTAAGGCCGAATATTCTGTATAAAGAGAGAAGCCTGACTTTGTAAATTGCGGCAGTCTCCTGAGAACATACTTCCTGTGTGTTGTACTTCTGGGACACTTGTTACCTTGGTTGCAGCCAATAAAATCGATCTTTGAATTCACCTAGAAGACTCTGAGTTTCTGTAGGTCTGAATCAGGAAGAACTCGAGGTCTCCGGGTGTGTCCCCTGGCACCGCTGGGTTACCGGTTCTTTACCGGTTCTTATGATAACCCAGTACCTCAGTTGGCGCCCAACGTTTGGGGCGATTCCAGTGATACCAGTCAGCCAGAAGATCGTGAGGAGCTTCGTGTGAAAATTCCGGAGGACGGCCAACCACTTCATCGACCCCTGCATGTCGACGTGGTCCGAAGGTCTTTGCTGCGAGGTTCCCCGCTTCCCGACGGCTACAAGGACTGCTGCCCTGGCTATCGCCCTGATTTGGACCCTTGAAGTTTGGTATAGCGAAACACTAAGACGAGTCTTCTGGTGACGTCAACGATATTTCAGTTAAGTATAAGTGGAGCGTCTCCCAGTCTTTAGTTGGTCTTAGTTTTTGGGTATCCTTTGGGATAGTTTTGTTGGTACTTGCAAGCACCAAAACCGAAGGACTCGTGTATTCACGAGAAATATCGTAATCGATAATCCTTTGAAGTTTGGAACTAGACTAGAGAGCGAAGATGCCTAGTCTTAGACTTGAAAATTTGTTTTTGTCTTGGTGGTAATAATAGGGACTCCCGATTGGAGGACTCATGTCCGGTTCCTCCAGTTGGAACTCCGACTTACGAGCTATATGTGAAGCATGGGGTAGGCCCCATCACCTACAACGAAGTATGGATTAAATACACCAGGAAAGATGGTGTTCTAAAATGGCCCCAATATGGTAGCTTTGATACCGAAATCTTAGACAACCTTGAAGTAAAACTGTTTAAAAAGAAAGCCCGGCCGGCGATGTTTGACTCTTTTCGCCTATGGCGTAAAGAAGCCAAACAAAAGGAAATAAAATTAGCTAAGAAAAATAAGAGAGAAGGGGGACTTTCAGTAATGCAAGCTGCTATGCAGTTTAAAGACAATGAAGAAGAGCAGATGAATGAGCAGTTGCACAGGCAACGGAAAATGGCAGTAGATAAATGCTATCCAGTTTTTCCGTCTCTTCAGCAAAAGGCAGCAAAAGAGCGAGAAAAAGACCCATTAATGTCACATTTGCTAAATTCACCACCCCCCTATGCGCAGAATGCCACGGCACCCCCACAACCTTTAGTTGCGCACACTCCACCTCCTGCTCCTCCACAGCACCCACCGGCTATTCTTCAGCTGGATCCTACTCCTTTGGTGCAGCCTCCTCCAGGCTCACCGACCACCTCTGTTTCACCTGTGTTTTCTACGATTTTGCCTACTGTATTTTTCACGTCTCCTAATGCTCCCTCTACAATCTTGCCTAGTGCCCCCTCTATTTCCCCTGATACCTCGTCTGCTATCTTTGCCCCTGCCTTATCTCACCCTGTTTTTCCATCCGTTCTTCCTTCAGTTTCACCTTCCATTCGACAGAAAATGGCCAGCACTGTTACTAACCTTCTTTTACCTCTTTTCGGGTCGCCTACTACGACCCCTAACACGGAAGAAGACAGTTGCGAAGTCAACTGCCTGATTATCAAGAGAGAGATTCACTGAATAGTTTAGCACGGAAATGGGTCATGGACACTAAAATATGATGTACAGTCTGTCATGGAAGTCTTCCACCAATGGGAAGCAGCTACACAGAGATATGTTTTCGAACAGATGTGTGTTTTCCTTTGCGAGGATTTAGAAGACAATGATCAGGATTGCCTCCCACAAGAGATGTGTCGTGTGCGGTTTAAGTTTGGACAGGGTATGATTGTAGGTCCAGATGTGGAGAAAGCAGTTGAAATGTTGTTATCATATCGGAGTAAGGGGAGCAGTTCTGAGGAGTCACAATCTGAGCCTAGTACATCTAGTAGGAAAAAGGCGCGACAATACCCTATGAGAGAAGTTCCCCCACAATGGAGAGAGGGCGACACAACTGTCAACCCCCCTATTTTGCCACACTTTCAGCGTGTATGGGTACATGTCCCATGGAAGCGAGCAGAAGTTTTAGCACTCAAACAAACATTACCTGATCCGCGTAAAAATCCTGCAGGGTACTATAAAGAGTTGTCGCAAACTGCTGGGTCATGTATAATGAATTTAGCCGATATAGATATGCTATTCGGGAATGTTGTTCCACAGCCTTTATGGATAAAATTCGTCATATAGATCATGACCAGGAATTAGGTGACTCATGGGCTAATATCACTGCTGCAGATGCCCGACAAGTTGGTGGTGCCAAACCTGAGCCTTTGATAGCAGAGCTCCCTGGTAAAATAGTAGAGTACATGAAAACGATAATGCCTGCAATACGCGTAAATTGGGATAAGTTGTCTGCATACAAGCAGAAGAAAGAAGAAACAGTCTCGGATTTCTTCACCAGATTTGAAGAAACATTCGTTGACCACAGCGGTCAAGATATGACCACAGAAGGTGGTCAGAGATTGTTTGTCGATAAATTCGTGCACAATCTGCTTCCAGAATTGTGTAAAAAATTAAAAGATTCGGAAAGTTCTTGGGCAGTCTCATCTTCAGCCCAGATATTGGCTACTGCACAATATTACGAGAATAGAGACAAAGATGAGAAAGATAGGGTAGAAAAGAAAACTAGAGAACTAAAAACGAAGGTTTTGCTACAGCAAGCATACCCGCCACGTGGTGGTGGTAATCAGAATAATAACGTCCAGAATAACTATCAGAGTAACTTTCAGCACCCTCAACAGTATCAAAGGAACTCACAAAGGGTCGAGTATATTCAGCCACGTGTCACTGTAGGCCCCAATCAGTGTTTATATTGCAAAGAAGAAGGTCATTTTAAGAATAATTGTCCAATTCTGTTACAGCGTCCAAATGGTGGTTCGAACACAAGAGGTCGAGGCGTTCAACAAACCTTTAGAGGTAGAGGACGTGGAAACGTTCCCCAAAACACACGTCCACTTCCACCGCAGAATTCTATGAATAGGTTTGATCAGCAGAACAACACATCTGACAGAACAGCTCAATACTATGTTGATGATTACTATACAGAAAGTGAGAATTGGGAAACTAATGATTGCTAGGACAGCCATAGACAAAGAGAGGGAGTTGTTTCAGTTCCAGTAGATCAGAGTGGACCATACGTTGAGGTGATTACATCAGGTGTGTCAGAACCTTTTCTTTTGGATACTGGTGCTATGAAGAGTTCTATTATGCACTCCAAACTCCCTGGCGCACCTTTGTCTGGCGAAATGAACGTTTCCGTAGGTTTTTCTGGCGCCCCAGTTAGAAATCCAATTTCTGACCCTTTGTCTCTTTCTGTTGGTCCCTGCGAATTCGAAGCACTCCTCATTCTGACAACAGGTTGTGGTGAAAACTTGCTAGGATTGGATTTGTTAAAAAGATTGTATGCGACTTTGTACTGTTCTCCTTCAGGAGTACAACTTACTTTAGGTAAGAAAGTAGTTTCTCCCATGTATTTGTCGAGAGATGCACTTCCAGCAGAATTGTCACTTCTCCCAGATATTCTTTGGGCCACTGGTCCTAATGATGTAGGTCTTTTAGAAATTCCACCATATGTTGTAACATTGAAAGCCAACGTGAAAATGCCACGAATTCCCCAATACCGAATTTCTAGTGAAGGTGAAAAAGCGCTGCTAGCGATCGTTTATGAATTGATTGAAAAGGATGTGGTTGAAGAAACACGAGGCAACGTTTGCAATAGTCCTGTTTTGCCTGTTTTGAAACGAACTGACCCTTCTCAGCCACCCGTGTACAGATTCGTGATTGATCTTAGAGAAGTCAATAAAATAGTTGTGCCACAATTCCCAGTTGTCCCCGACATTACCACATTATTGACTATGATTCCAGCTTCTGCCTCCTGGTTTTCGGTGATTGACCTGAAAAATGCTTTCTTCAGCATCCCAATTGCTGAGGAGAGCAGGGATATTTTTTCCTTCAGTTTAGGAGGCCGTAGCTTCCGCTTTAAACGCGCTCCTCAGGGCTACTGTGAAAGTCCATCCATATACAGTCAAGCTCTGAAAACCCAGCTTGATACGATTGTTTTGCCTACAGGTGCTACTCTTGTACAGTATGTGGACGATTTGCTCATTGCTGCAGACACTGAGAAAATTTGTAAAAAGGCCACGCTGGTATTATTGCGTCATCTGTGTGCTTTACATCACAAGGTGTCACTTTCCAAACTACAATATTGCCGACAAGAAGTGACCTACTTAGGTCACCTCTTATCGAAGGAGGGAAGGAAACTGACCCCAGAGAGAATTCAGGCAATAGCGAAATTGAATGTGCCAAGAACACAGAGAGAAGTGCGTGCTTTCTTGGGCATAACATCATACTGTAGACAGTGGATTCCTAATTTTTCGTTATTGGCCAAACCCCTGGTGGCATTAACGTGTAAAAATACACCCAATCCCATTCCTTGGTCTGAAGAGTGTCAGAAAAGTTTTCTCGAATTACGCACAGCATTATGTTCGGCTCCTGTGTTGGGTACCCCCGACTACAGTAAGCCTTTCACATTGTATGTCCACGAGAAGGAGGGCTGTGCATTGTCTGTGTTGACTCAGTTATTTGGAGGGAGACAGCGGCCATGCGCCTATTTTTCGTCGACTTTGGATCTGGTAGCTAAAGCATTGCCAAGTTGTTTAAGGGCCACATCAGCAGCAGCTGTTTCGAAAGTACGGGTAGGATGGATGCAAATGGTTGTTGGGTTGAATTGTCTGAGCATCAGAGATGGTTTGTTACCCAATGCATACGTGCTTGCAGTGGTTACAATGGCTCATGGAATGGCTCATATCAGCGTGAAAGGGATTTGCGAGTTGTTGGCCCCAGTATGGAAGAATTCAGGGATTCCCAAGTGTGCAGAGAATGTTGTCAAGAATTGCATGGTATGTTTGAAACACAATCCTGGTAGGGGAACCCCAACTCCAGCTGGTCACTTTGCACCTCCTACGTACCCGTTCGAGGTTTTGCAGCTAGATTTCATCCACTTGGAAAGGTGCAACAATTTAAAATACGTGCTAGTTGTTGTTTGTGCCTTCTCAAAATGGGTAGAAGCATATCCCCTAAAAGACAATACTGCCTTGTCCACAGCGAAAGCCCTTGTGAAAGAGTACTTCCCTAGATTTGGAATGCCTAGAATGGTCTGGTCTGATAATGGAAGTGAATTTGTGGGTCGTGTGATGAAAAGAGTGTGTGAAGGGCTAGGCATTAGGCAGAAGTTTCACGCTGCAAACCACCCCCAATCAGCTGGATTAGTAGAATGTTACAATGGCACTTTAAAACTTAAATTGGCCAAAATCCAAGCGAGCACAGGTCTTAAATGGCCTGACGCTCTACCCTTAGCACTCCTATCCACCCGTATGACTGTGCATTCGCGAATGAAACTCAGCCCTTATGAAATTGTCTTTGGCCGGCCAGCTAATATATAGGGAGTGCCTAGACCCAGAAAATTCAGTGAGCTGGAACACCCTATTTTGCTCGATTATTTGTATAAATTGACGGCTAAATTGCGTGTTTTGCATCAACAGGTTCACAACACCCTGCCTCCGGTCTCTGAGACTCCCGGTCATTCCATTGACCCCGGTTCCTGGGTTCTCGCTAAAAACTTTCAAAGAACGACCAGCCCAGGTGGACCGGGCCTCACCTCGTCCTTCTTTCCACAAGATCTGCAGTTCGTGTGGAGGGGAAGGCCAACTGGGTCCACGGGATCCATTGTAAGAAAGTAACATTTCCTCCGCCCCATGACCAATGGGTCCAGAAGGGTGTCACTGATCCAGAACCTAACATATTGTCACATACCGCCCCTTTTAAAGATTTGCACGTAAAAAGAACTGACTCTGAACCAGAAAATGAGAACATTTCGCACAAGGCTGTGCCACCGTCCAAGCTATTGAACTCTGCAGAATCAGACCTGTTGTTTCCGGACCAGACAATACCTGGGAAGCAACGGTACAACCTGAGACCGAGAAAAACGGACTGATGAAAGTGATTCCCTTTTTGCAATTTGAGACAAAAGATCCATAGACTAATAAATCGATATTTTCCTTTTTCCCAAGTACTATTTTTGAAAAGTGCAGCTCTCCCATCCAGGAAACTTGCTCATTTTTGTTTTTCGAACCGCCATCCGGGTTCCGCTGCTAGGGCCGCGGTTGCCCAAAAAGTCTTTTGGGTGCAGCTAACGACGTTAGGTCGGTAGTTCTGGTTGGTCTAAGGGAGTTGCCCTGGATTGACGGAAGCATCCTTTAGCAGAATCAACCTACCACCGCGGGCAGCACTCTAGAGAGGATGGAGTTTCCCGATGTGGAGAGACCTGCCAAACGAGCGAATGTTAAGAACCAAATGTGCACCATAATGACAAAGAAAAGTTTTATAATATTGTGCATTTTTGTGTTATTGAGTATGATGACATTTTTAGTAAGTTACGCTTTATTCTCTTTTCGTGTAACATTTGCACCCACTGCATCACCTCCCCCTACTGTTCCCTCCCATTCTTTTCACCCCCTTCCCGACCATGAGTCCAATAGACGGTTAGAGTTCATTAACAACTCCTTTGTTCAGCTTTTACACCAACACCAACTGGTAATGAACACAACTAACTGTTGGGTTTGTGGCCTCATGCCTCACACGACGGATAAAGGTATTCCCTATTTGGTCCTGCCATTTAGTCACAATGGTTCTGTATGGGCATAAAGGACCATGTTCATATATGCACGAGAAGTCCAACCCCTACGTTTTGTAAAAGACAACCTCAAGGCTAGCGCCCTAGTAAAAGGTATAGTCGACATGATCAAGGAAGTAATTTCTTATGAAGATACTTCGGATGATGAGATACTGGCATATGTAGGTTGGAACGTGACTGGATATGGAGCTACCTTAAGTGAGAAACAGCAAGCAAAAAGGTCTTCCCCGATCTGGATCGTACCCCATCAGGGTAGCCTGTGTCTGCAAGGTATTGGCAAGAATCCCGGAGCACAGTTAGGGAAAAGTGTCTGTACAAAAACGTATGTTTTTGGGTCTCAGACTTCCCCTGCATTTTTAGCAGCTAAGGGTACCTATTTCATCTGCCATGATAGAGCCTATACATGGTTGCCCCCTGACTTCTCGGGCTCATGTTTTGTTTCATTCCTGTTGCCTCCCACTTACACAGCAGCGGCAGACTACCACCAGACAAGGATAGTTAGAGGTGTTTTGAGTAAAGAAGACACTGCAGGTCAAGAATTTGGGGACTTTGCAAAGGGTTTTCTGCCGTTCTGGGGATCTATGGCTAACAGTAGGAACATAAGGCAATTGACAAGGGTAGTTGAGTCCACCGTGACCGAAACTGCTGGTGCCCTTAGTAACCTGACTGCTGAGCTCCAGTCGGATCGACTTATGACCCTTCAGAACCGGGTCGCTTTAGATGTTGTACTCGCAGACCGAGGTGGGGTATGCAGATAGATCCAATCTAGCTGCTGCATTTTCATCCCAGATAACGCTCCAACGGTGTACCAGGCCATCTCCAAACTACATAAGATTTCCGAATCTATTCATGTGGATAAAGGAGATTGGTCGTTAATGGGATGGTTCTGGGAACTGATATCTGCCTGGGGATGGAAAATTCTAATGGTCATTGGGATGGTCTTAGCCATTCTTTTCCTGTTCTGTCTGTGCATACAGTGCGCTCCTGCAATATGTGGCCTCTGTGCTACATCATGTGTGAGGAAGCCTGTGTCAAGAGATGAACTAAGTACTAGAATGATGTTACAGCAACATCTCAATGACTTCAGGAATATAGATCTGGACTCAGACTAACATGAGGATAGATTAATTGCCTATGTAAGGGCAAAAGGAGGGTTTGTGGTTCTGAAAATTCTGATTTCATATAATCATTCTGAACTCGACAATTAAAACTTCATCGAAGTTTTACAAATTTGGTATCAAAAGACCGAGAATGACGAGCTCAACATGTACATGTATTTTCAGCACATTTGGGTGACGATTTCGCCTCGAAATCGTCATTTGCGTTCTAAACCCTTGGCTTCCATTTATGTGTTGCCCTTTACATAGGCCTTAATCCAGCTGAATTCGATTCCACAAGGACACATACTCCTTAATTGACTTTTCTCTGACCTATACAAGTTAGAACCATTGCCCCAGGCCGAACTCGTTAGGTCAGTTCCCCGCCCAGTGGCCGAACAAGATATCATCAGGGCTCAACAAGCCATAAAACCATTCCAGCGCGCACACCTGCCCTATCTCGCTCACATCTTTCTCTGCTCCTTGGGTTCACTTACTTTATGATGGGGAGGTGCCCGTTTTTATTGGGGGTCCAGCGATATCTGATGAAATGTTGGGCCTTGCAAATGATTTGTTATGGGCAAGCACGACGTGAAATATGTACATGTCACCATGACTCTGCTTTTCTTTTGTAAACCAAAACCTGTAAATGATATATTGCAAATTCGAAGAATGTTCGCCTAAGGCCGAATATTCTGTATAAAGAGAGAAGCCTGACTTTGTAAATTGCGGCAGTCTCCTGAGAACATACTTCCTGTGTGTTGTACTTCTGGGACACTTGTTACCTTGGTTGCAGCCAATAAAATCGATCTTTGACTTCACCTAGAAGACTCTGAGTTTCTGTAGGTCTGAATCAGGAAGAACTCGAGGTCTCCGGGAGTGTCCCCTGGCACCGCTGGGTTACCGGTTCTTTACCGGTTCTTATGATAACCCAGTACTTCAACATTCTTTATTCCTTTTTAAAAATGTAAAATCCATTTATTTTTTCCCAAAATCGTTTTTGACATCACATTTAAAAAACATAACACATGTCCTATGTAGAAGCATTCCATGTCACTACTAAAACTTCACAATTTTACAGAATACAATTACTCTATGCAGTAAAAACGTTTTACCAAGCATTATCAAAAAGCATGACACAAAGCAACATTAAAAAAACACAATTTGCTTCCAAATCTTCTCCATAGAGTATACAAGTCTCTATGTATATTAAATGAATCATAACTCACCTTTACAAATGCTTTAGGAGATTCAGAACAGTGTCAGATACACACACCAATATTTCTTTAGCAGAGCAAAAGGTATGTTCTCCGGTCACTGCAAACCATAAAGGCACAGAAAACCTCTAATTCTACACACATATTGCTCATGGTAACCAATCAAAACTCTTCCCTCTGTATTTTCAAACCAACACCCTTCCCCCCCCTCAGCCCTTTCTACCTGTTACCATAGCAACTCCCTCCCTACTGACCTGCCAGGGTTAAACGTTTATTCTACAATGTTGCAAATCACCTCTGCAAGGATGTTTGACCTGCAAATACACCAGCTTATCTGATGTAAGGTTTCTTTAAATGACTTTCTTTTAACCATTCAAATTACTTCTTACACAGAACACAACCATGCACCCTAACTTTCAGTTTTCACCTATCTCATTCTACCAATCATTGCTTGTAATTCAAAAGCACTGAAACTCCACAGGTTTTTTTTTGCAAACTTCTATTGTTCCAACTGCCATTTCTTTTCCACACTTCATCTAACTGCACCAGAATCTCCTCTGACCATGTATTCTGTCTGGATTATTGGACATAGCTATATCCACTGGGCTCAAAGGTATGCAGCTACCAGAAATTTACAAAACCTTGATTTATCAAACGTGAACATAAAATGGATTGGCCACAGAGGATTAAAATGTCACCAATTGATTCCATTGGTGAAAACCTTTTTGCATTTGCCACACCCTGACCTGGTAATTGTGCACTGTGGGGGAAATGACTTGGGCACTTTGACTGGGGTAGGTCTGGAAATGCTTTTAAAGGACACCTTTGATCATTTGATGGCACTTTTTCCACAAACTGCCTTGGTATATTCCAATATATGCCAAAGACAGAAATGGAAGTGGTCCAATCAATTTTGTTCACAATTTGAGAAAGCACGGAAACATGTGAATAAATCTGTTTCTGCTTACATGAGAGACTATGGAATGGGTTCAATATACAATAATAATTTACGTTACAACATGGAAGATATCTACAGGGGAGATGGTGTGCACTTTTCTGATGAGGGGAATAGAATATTCCTCCTGAATTTAAGACTGTGCATTGGTACCTACTTGTAGGTACCTAAATCAGCCACAGAACTCAAAAGCCCTTTTCAGGGCTACCCTATCTCTGATCACTCCAAATAATTATCTTTTTTTAACTTTTTTCACTATTTTTCACCATAGTACGCTCCCCGGTATGCTCCTCGGTGCGCGTACCGGGCGCTCCCCCGCGAAAATCGAAAAAATTTTTTTTGTCCCACTGGACCCTTTTATGGCCCCCACATCAAACCTAGGGGGTCAGGGGGTGTCTACCGTTCCCCCTTATACCCATTCCCAACGTTGTTTATCCTCCATCTTGTGTCTCAATTCTACCAAAACACAAAATGGAGGACTCCTGTTGCGCTTCCGGTACGCGTACCGGGACGCGCACCGGGAAGCGCTCCCCAAAAAATTTAAAACTTAATTTACATAAAAACCTCTGTAGAGAAGTTCATCAAATAGAGAATAGGCAATACTACATACCAGTCCCTACCATTTTCCCAAATTTGGTGGAATTCCATTGAGCCATTTGGCCTGTAGCCCTGTCTAAATATCCTGAGGGAAATTACATAACAAAAACACATCTGAAGTGTTAGAATTGACAACCAATTAAAATGTTACTTTCATTTTCTATTTTTTTTTCCTGACATTTGATTGGTTATGTACATGAATATAAATGAAAAATGAGAGGGAAACACGGCCATTTTGACTACAACTACCTGAGGTACATCTTGGAAGGATTTTTGCATTTTGTCTTCTTCACCTCTCTCTAAAGTAAGTTGATAATTTGTAAGGGGCACTTTAAGTTATTTTTTAAAACATTTTCTGATAGTTATTTACTGTCCCTCTGCTATAGTTATAGATAGAGATAGGCTCCTCTGTTATATTTATAGATTGACTTAGGCTTCTCTGCTATAATTATGAATTTACTTACGCTTCTTCACAGGCACTTTTTAATATTTCTACTTCCTGCTTGTTACCATACATTGCCCAAAGTTAACTTCACTATTAAAAAATCAAAACTACCTGTCTGAACTTAAACCCAACAGTGCCATATTTCTACTGATTTTTTTTAATGCAAATTTCAGCACAAAAATGGAAGGAGAACAGAACGTTTCCTTTGAAATTGTCCTAGAGATGAACAATGAGGAAATCATTGAACCCATTGACTTGGAATTCATGGATGAAGCACGGGACCATGAACTTCTACAATGTGTAGAATCTGTGGATTTGTTAATTCAATATGAGAACGTTTCTGACAGTCAAATGTTGGAAGTTATGTTCAGTCAAAAAGAGGACATCTCGGACAGTCAAATGTTAGACGTTCTATTAAATTTTGAAAAAGAATCAGAAAAATACATTTATATTTAATAATCAAAAATTGTTCGAGACATTATTCATTATCATATGTAATTCATAAACTAGTACCAAATTGATTATAATATAAAGTCAGACTTATAGTATACTGTGCAACGTATTTCTGTTACATAATAATTTTGCTCATAGTTACTTCCTTTCTCCCACTATATTATCTCCAATGTGTATTTGACATCTCTTTTTCATCTCCTGCCTCCATGTTGTTTCTGCTTCCCTGACAGACTATGGTATAGATTCCATATACCACAATAACTTCTGTAACAACATGCAAATTATCTACAGAGGAAACGGTGTACATTGACTTTAAGACTCAACATTGGTACCTACATGTTGATACTTAAAACACCCAAACAACACAACAACTCTATTCAGAGATACCCTACCTCTAAACACTTTAAATTATTATTTTAGTGTTTCACTTAGTTTTCCCCATGTGTAGACGTGGGGGAGGTGTGTGTGGGGGATGTGCGGGGGGTGTCTGTGAGGTGTGTATGTGTGTGTGTGTATGTCTAGGGGGGATGAAGTGTATAGGTGTGTGGGGTATATGGATGTGGGTGGGGATATGGGTATGTCAGTTGTGTGTGTGGGTGTGAGTTTGTGGGGTGTTTGATTGTAGGTGGGAGTGTGGGTGTGTGAGGTGTGTGTGGGGTGTGTGTGGGAGGTATGTGTGTAGGATGTGTATGTATGTGTGAGATGTGTGGATGTGTCTGTGAGTTGTCTGTGTATGTGTGGGGGGGAAGATGTGTGTGTGGGATGTGTGGGGTGTGTCTGTGAGATATTTGTGTGTATGTGCATGTGTGTGTGTGTGTGTGTGGTGGAAGGGGGGTGAGGTGTGTGTTTGAGTGTGGGTGTGTGGGATGTGGGTGTGGGTGTGGATGTGTAAGGTGTCGATGTGGGGGAGTGGGGTGTTTGAGTGTGGGTGGAAGTGTGCGTGTGTGAAGTGTGTGTGGGGAGTGTGTGGGTGTGTGGGTGTGGGGTTGTGTGCATGTGGGTGTGTGTGGGACACACTTGTAGGTACCTAAAACAGCCACAAAACCCAAAAGCTCTTTTCAGAGCTACCCTACCTGTAATCACTCACAATTATTATTTTACACTATTATTTTCACTATTTTTCACCTAAGTATGCTCCCTGGTACGCTCCCCGGTGCGCGTACCAGGCGCTCCCCCCGCGAAAATCGAAAAAAATATATATATATTTTTGTCCCACGGGACCCTTTTATGGCCCCCACATCAAACCTAGGGGGTCAGGGGGGGTGTACCCTGCCCCCTTTTGCTAATTTCCCCCTTTGATTTTTGCCACCTCTTGTATCTCAATCCTACCGAGACACAAGATGGCGGCCGCTGCTGACTGTTTCGAATGTTTACAGACACCCGAGAACCAATCAGCTTGCCGTGCGCAAGTCGCGTGGCGCGCCCGGAGCGCTCCCCGGTACGCGTACCGGAGCGCGCTTACAGATATATACATTTTTTTAAACCTAAATTACTCAAAATCCACTGGAGCACATATCTTGAGACATAGCAAAGGCACATCGGGCTACCAGTCCCTACAATTTTGCCAAGTTTGGTGCAAATCCATTCAGCCGTTCGAGCTAAAACTGCGACAGACCGCCCTATGGAAATTAACATGGGGAAAACACATTTTGGGACCCCCCTTTTATCTCAGCCCCCGCTTGACGAATCCCCCCCAAACTTTCAGGGAAGGAGCGGAGAGCCTGATTGCTCAACCGGCGCCAAAGTTATTCCAAATAGAATGTTGCGATTTCCCTATGGAAATCGATCCTAACTATATATACCTACTGGCGACCGCCAGTAGGTAATATATATATATATATATATATTCACTGAAAAAACCATAGGTTATAGACCATATATAGTTAGGAATTAGCATTTACAAAACCTTGAAAATTCACTGAAAAAACCATAGGTTATAGACCATATATAGTTAGGAATTAGCATTTAAAAAACCTTATTTTACTCACACAAAACCATTGAAATTCCATATATAGTTAGTTGCACTAACTATATATCGCGCACCTGCAATCCACTGCTGATGATGTCACATATTACATCATTCATGACATGGTCAGTGACATCACTGATGACATCACTGATGACATCTCAAATGACATCACTGATGACATCACTGATGACATCTCATTTGACATCATTCTTGTGCTAATACGATAAACCTCTTCAGACTCTAATATAACCTTAGATGCACTCAGTGTATACAGACACTCACACACTGTCACTCATCCATGGAGTTACTCACACACCTAGTCAGTCATGCAAAGAAACAATCTCACCTCCATTTCTTCAACTATACAGTTATACACACCTTACTTATTCAAACATATACTAACACATATTTACTCTCTTATACAATCCCTGATACAAGTTCACAATGATCCATACAACCACTCACACATTCAGTGGCTCTCATGCACAGTTATTTATATATGCCAACTCTCACATGTACTGTGTTTTACATATGTACTTACTATGACATGTAGCATTGAGATATCCATTCACTCATCAATACACTCATGCACACAGTCAACTGCCCATGTAGCTGTTTCCACATGCACTCTTGAACTCATACACCTAGTGAATCAACTGCTCACACATCTATGCACAGAGTCACACACCTCCCAGCCACCCCCACACAAACTCAATCTCCCATACAAATACTTGGGCAACCAATCAATAACACATATAGCCTCTCGTATAGCTAATGATCAACACATGCAGCAGTTTACATCACAACAGACATAATGATGCACAAATTAAGACAGTTTAGTCACTAACCCATGCATTCAGTGAGACACATTTAATCACTCACTCATACAGTCAGTCACGCACCTACTAAATCCTTCATCCAGACACTTATACATCCACTCATTCTTCAATATGTAAGACATATTTTAACTTTACAGAAACATACAGTCACTGGATGTTGTCATCAGTGATGTCATCAGTGATGTCATTTGAGATGTCATCAGTGATGTCATCAGTGATGTCACTGACCATGTCATGAATGATGTAATATGTGACATCATCAGCAGTGGATTGCAGGTGCGCGATATATAGTTAGTGCAACTAACTATATATGGAATTTCAATGGTTTTGTGTGAGTAAAATAAGGTTTTTTAAATGCTAATTCCTAACTATATATGGTCTATAACCTATGGTTTTTTCAGTGAATTTTCAAGGTTTTGTAAATGCTAATTCCTAACTATATATGGTCTATAACCTATGGTTTTTTCAGTGAATTTCAATGGTTTTTTAATAGCAAATATCATAAGCTGTCGAATGTCAAGTACGTGGTAAGTGAAAACATTTTCGTGTTTATGCACACTGATCTGCTTTGAATGGTGCCCCCCCCCCTCATTTCTATTAGGAGTACTCTCTCTTTGCAGATAGTGAAAGGTAGTTAACGCAGGTCTTTGCCCCCATTGTAATCCGTCGTGCCTGCTTCTCTCTCCATTTGATTCATTGTTATCCAAGTATTTACTGTTTTAGAATTAGTTCTCTTTGGTTCATTCTCTATTTACAAACAAACACAGAGTCGCAATACTCTGTTTAGTCTTTGCAGATAACGAAAAATCGTGTAAAAAAAAAGAAAAAGAATCGAGCAAAATCAGTAGGCCACTAATGGGATCTCTTTTTGACCTCGCAAAAATAGAAACATTAGGAACAACCCCTCATGACAAATACAAAACTAGTGAGATGAACTGAACTCCACACAATGATGGCTGCAAAACAGCTCGGCTCCGCCACCCACCCCGCCCAAAATAACGATAAAGAACGGCTGCCATGATTGGTTGCGGAATGACCACGACGGAGCTACGAAATGGTGCTGCTCTCATGCTAACCCCAGCTTCAGTCTGAAACATCCAGAAACACTGTAGACTACCAATTCGATCAGTTCCGGTAGCGCCCCAATGTAACCCGGTAGAGAAGAACTAGCCCTCCCCTCTTTGACTGATGGTTCTTGTTGCCTGTCCCTTCTGTTGTCATTTAACAGAACTATTTAGCCTGCTGAAAGGGGTTGTGTTCCGACCGCTGGTTGGTGGAGACATTTTGACTATATTCTGTACCTGCGTTGTCGCGTAATGCGTCATATGACGCGCCGCGTTAGCGCATCCGGAAGTCATCCGGGGCGCGCAGCGCGTAACGTAAGCATAACAAGTCATGTGACTTGTTAATAAAACTTTTCAATGGTTCATTTTACTTTTCTTATTGTAATGATGAAAGGCTTGATCATATGACCTAAAAATTACGCTTTTCATTACTTCCGAACATTATTTTTTCTTAAATATATGTTATAATGTTCCAGGCTAATGTACTTTCCCGGAAATTTTACAACTGTCCTGCAAGTAAAATATATTCTTTTTTCGAGAAAAAGAGCGTTTCTTCGTCCCATGACGGAGCCGTTGAGCAAAAGAGGGTCGACCTGCTGTCTTAGTCGCCGATACGCCTGAATATGAGATTCTTATCGATCACTTTATATTGCAGGAATAGAAAACACAACAGCCCTTGACCATTTATCTTTACTGCGTTCCTTCGTATTATACCTTTTACCCTTCATGTAATTGGTCTGCTTTATTTCACTTGCCTTTTAATGATTCTAAAACAGTGACTATTATTAAAAACTTTACCAATGTATATACTACTACCATGTTTTCTTTTAAAAACCTTTATTGTGAAAATTTCATTATACAAATACGAGCCTATAACCACGTGGGCCGGCCACGGAGCAAACTGTAATCGTATATGATGAATAGACATTTACACTGTAGAGGAACGTAACGGGCGGGCCATTAGGTTGCAAGAACTAAGGTGTCTAACAGTTACGGAATCGGTGGACGTACATTTTATAATTAAAATACGACAGGGCCAGTTACAATAAAATTATCTAGATATACATTTGCGGGCAAGTACCATGGGTGACGTTAATTCGAACTTTCAACAGTACAGTAATCAATAACACATCAGAACTTAATATCAATAGGGATGTCGAAATATTCAATCAATTCTCGTCCCCGCCCGCCATGTGCTTCAAAACTGCATACGTATCTCGTGATTTCAAGGTTCTGCAACCAGTACACAACAAGGAGTTACGAGTCCCATTTATTCTGGCGCCATTTTGGGCGAGGACGGGCAGGTCCAGGATATAGTCAAAATGTCTCTACCAACCATCGACTATGATGATGTTCATATGCTGTATTTATTAGAGTAACACTCAGATGTCCACATGAAATAAATTTGCCACAATCTAAACATGTCATTTTAATCTTTCCAAAGTTCTTCTAAATATTTGGGACCGTTTCCCTTGCCTCTGAAGCTCTCAGTGCCACTTCTTTGATGAATGTACTAGCAGGTCAGGGGTTCTCCTCCAAATCTCTCTTTTATGCAGCACTATAATTAATTGTTGCCACCTCTCCATATGACGATGCATGGTATAGTTACCACAACTATATTTTTTTTCGGTTCCTCTAGAGAGTTCATCGTGGCAGATGAAGCGTGTAACGTACCGGGCATTTACCTTTTTTTGCATGTACAGGAAAGGAAAAAAAAATCGAGCGTCCGAGTTCTAAGGTGTCCCAGGGCCATTTTAGTGGACCAGGCCCAAATCCAAAGAACAGGCCGCCATTTTGAGAGTCCTGTTGCAGCCGCCTGTCGCTGTAGCATCAAGAGCAGCCGAAACTCAGCTGAATGGCAACTGAAACGGTAAAGGGGCGCCCCACTACAGCAGACGAGCCAGGCCCAAATCCAAAGAACTGCTATCTCACAGGCTAATGGGGCGACCCACGCCGAGTTTCAGCATTGTAGGATGACCACACAAGTACAGCAACTTGCTAGACATCACCTCGGTGCCATCCGGATCTCGGCGCCCCACTGCAGATGAAGTGCCTCTCAACTATGAAACCACCACGGTGACATCCGGATCTTGGCGCGTTGTGCTGCCTTCGGCCTATTCGCACATCGGTCCGCTACTGACGCCATCTCACAGGCTAATGGGGTGACCCACGCCGAGTTTCAGCATTGTAGGATGACCACAGCAACTTGCTAGACATCACCTCAGTACCATCCGAATCTTGGCATCTCAACGCCTAGTGGTATCTTCCATACAAAAAATATTGTTACGCTGCCTTTGGCCCCATTCGCACACCAGTCCGCAACTTAGACATCACCTCGGTGCCATCCGGATCTTGGCATCTCAGCGCCTTGTGGTGTCAGTCAGAAAATATTGTTGTGCTGCCTTCGGCCTATTCGCAAATCCAAAGAACTGCTATCTCACAGGCTAATGGGGCGACCCACGCCGAGTTTCAGCATTGTAGGATGACCACACAAGTACAGCAACTTGCTAGACATCACCTCGGTGCCATCCGGATCTCGGCGCCCCACTGCAGATGAAGTGCCTCTCAACTATGAAACCACCACGGTGACATCCGGATCTTGGCGCGTTGTGCTGCCTTCGGCCTATTCGCACATCGGTCCGCTACTGACGCCATCTCACAGGCTAATGGGGTGACCCACGCCGAGTTTCAGCATTGTAGGATGACCACACCAACTTGCTAGACATCACCTCAGTGCCATCCGAATCTTGGCATCTCAACGCCTAGTGGTATCTTCCATACAAAAAATATTGTTACGCTGCCTTTGGCCCCATTCGCACACCAGTCCGCAACTTAGACATCACCTCGGTGCCATCCGGATCTTGGCATCTCAGCGCCTTGTGGTGTCAGTCAGAAAATATTGTTGTGCTGCCTTCGGCCTATTCGCAAATCCAAAGAACTGCTATCTCACAGGCTAATGGGGCGACCCACGCCGAGTTTCAGCATTGTAGGATGACCACACAAGTACAGCAACTTGCTAGACATCACCTCGGTGCCATCCGGATCTCGGCGCCCCACTGCAGATGAAGTGCCTCTCAACTATGAAACCACCACGGTGACATCCGGATCTTGGCGCGTTGTGCTGCCTTCGGCCTATTCGCACATCGGTCCGCTACTGACGCCATCTCACAGGCTAATGGGGTGACCCACGCCGAGTTTCAGCATTGTAGGATGACCACACCAACTTGCTAGACATCACCTCAGTGCCATCCGAATCTTGGCATCTCAACGCCTAGTGGTATCTTCCATACAAAAAATATTGTTACGCTGCCTTTGGCCCCATTCGCACACCAGTCCGCAACTTAGACATCACCTCGGTGCCATCCGGATCTTGGCATCTCAGCGCCTTGTGGTGTCAGTCAGAAAATATTGTTGTGCTGCCTTCGGCCTATTCGCACATCGGTCCGCTACTGACGCCATCTCACAGGCCAACGGGGCGCCCCACGCCGACTTTCAGCATTGTAGGATGGCCACACCAGTACCACAACTTGCAAGACACCACCTCGGTGCCATCCGGATCTTGGCATCTCAGCGCCTTGTGGTCTCTTCTACACCGGAAATATAGTAGAAAATATTGTTGCGCTGCCTTTAGCCCCATTCACACATCAGTCCGCTACTGACACCATCTCACAGGCCAACGGGGCGCCCCACGCCGACTTTCAACATTGTAGGATGGCCACAGAAGTGCGACAACTTACTAGACACCACCTCGGTGCCATCCGGATCTTGGCGCGTTGTGCTGCCTTCGGCCTATTCGCACATCGGTCCGCTACTGACGCAAACTCACAGGCCAACGGGGCGCCCCACGCCGACTTTCAGCATTGTAGGATGGCCACACCAGTGCGGCAACTTCCTACACACCACCTCGGTGCCATCCGGATCTTCGCGCGTAGTGAAGCTGCAGCAGCTGCAAATAAGCTTCAGACAGTGTTACAACCGCTGCTCAGAACTCTCAACTATGACACCACCTCGATGCCATCCGGATCTTGGCGCGTTGTGTTGCCTTCGGCCTATTCGCACATCGGTCCGCTACTGACACCGCCTCACGTGCCAACGTATTTTCTCCACATTTTATACCCTATGCCGCATAACAGGTCATGTGACTTCTTTATAAAACTTTTCATTGGTTCATTTTACTTTTGGTTTCCTAATGATGGAAGGCTTGATCATATGACCTAAAAACAACACTTTTCATTGGATGAAAACTTTTTTTTCCCCCCAAACGATGAAAGCCCCACCTTGTTTCTGGATGTTTCAGACTGAAGCTGGCGTCACCATGAGAGCACCACCATCTCGTAGCTCCGTCGTGGTCATTCCGCGAGCAATCATGGCAGCCGCTCCCCACCAGAAGCCTGCAGGAGTCGGGGCCCCCAAAACTTTTGATGAATTCTCAAGGCGGAGGGGACGCTTTCGAGAATGGGGTCCAAGACCTAGCAGACAAGCGTCCGATTTCCAAGGTGTCCCAGGGCCATTTCAGTGGACCAGGCCCAAAAAGGAAACAGCCTGCCGCCATTTTGAGAGTCCTGTGGCAGCCGCCTATCGCTGCACCGCAAGAGTGGGCGCAACTCAGCTGAATGGCGGATTTTGACACAGTGGACCAAAAGCGGACGGAATGGCAACTGAAACGGTAAAGGGGCGCCCCACTACAACAGATGACACTCCACCTGGAGAGGCCCGTTCACGCCGCCTCCCCCGGGGCGCCCCACGCCGTTATTCGGAGCAGCATTGTAGGATACCAAAACCAGTGCGGCAACTTACTGGACATCACCTTGGTGCCATCGTTCTGCTGCCTTGGAACTATTCGCACAACAGTTTGCTACTGATGACCCACCCCCCGCGACGCCCCACGCCGTTATTTGCTGGGTGGCAACTTACTAGACATCACTTTTGTGTCATCTAGATTTCGGCGCGTTCTGCTGCCTTGGAACTATTCGCACAACAGTTTGCTACTGATCACCCACCCCCCGCGACGCCCCACGCCGGAAATCTGGACGTTGTGCTGCGTTGGGACTATTCGCACAGCCGACCGCTACTTCGTTGTTTTTCTCTAAAAATGTTTATATGTTATTACTATTTTTGTTTTCTTGTATATATTTATAAATTATTAAAGTTTTATAATCTTACTACTTTGTCGGAGTGCTATATATTTTTAATGTGACACATAATTGTAAAAACTTTGATGTACAAAGAGTCATCCCTGGAATCTTCCGCTTCACGCTCGGTCCCCTCCCCAATCACAATACAGGATGGTTTTCAGATAATAGCAACGCTTCTGCTGTGACGGATCTCATCGAGTGTGGGCCTTGATCTACTATAACTCCTTTGAAGACGGGTGATTCTTTACAGCTGTGGCCATAAACTACATCTGCAGGGCTAGCTGATAGCCTAGGACCGGCCTGGACAATCGGACACAGAGGAAAAGGAGTGTCAGAGGGTGCGGTAGTGAATAGGGCGAAAGGGAGGTGTCGGGCGGGCACAGGGTGTGATTCTCAGGGAAGAACAGCGCAGATGGGGGGAGGTTTATTACCCATGCATAAAACAGAGAGCGGGGGTGACCACTGCCTGGGGGAGATGCTTGCGAGGGTGGGGAGCCATGGTAAGGATCGACAGCGTTCACAGAGTGGATCTGGTCAAGGCATCTAAAATGGCTGCCGTGCACGACAAAAGTGTGGCATTTGAAAAAAGACAAGATGGCGCACACAATGTTTTTCAACAATTCCTGATTTCCTTCGAATCGAACGTTAACAGACGTTGGGGCATATTACCAAAGTTAAGCGATATTTATCCCTAACGATGCATTGCAAAGATTTTTTTACCGTCAGAAATTATCGCAGATAAACCTTGCTATTATCAAGGTTTATCGCAAATACGATAAAAAACGAGCGCAATGCATTAATGTCGCTGAAAACTCCGCGATATTCATGCATTACCGAGCTAATGCTCTTAGCCATGTTATCCACCTCCCATTGGATAACATGGCTAAGAACTGCTCAGGGCAGCTGTTACTTTTTGGAGATATTCGCGCTTATCTCGAATATTTCCAAAAGTTGATAATAGGAGATAGCGATGTTAGCGACTGTTTCCAGTCGCTAACATCTTGGCATGCCCACTTTGCATGTCATTAGTGATAAATATCACTCACATGCAAAGTGGGACCCAAGATGGTCGCTATCTCCTACTAGCCGTCGCTAACTGGTGTTAGCAACAGCTAGGTAATACACATATAATTTTATCTCCGCGAAGCGGAGCGCTGTTACAGATATATATCTTGTTTTTGAACGTTAATTTCTCAAAATGCACTGAAGCACATATATTGAGACATAGCAAAGGCACATCGGGCTACCAGTCCCTAATATTTTACCAAGTTTCGTGCAAATCCATTCAGCCGTTCGATTATTATTATTATTATTTTTTTTTGCCCCGCGGGGCCCTTTTAAAACCTCCACATCAAACCTAGGGGGTCAGCGAGGATCTACTATGCCCCCTTATGGTCATCAGCCGTTCGATTATTATTATTATTTTTTTTTTTGCCCCGCGGGGCCCTTTTAAAACCTCCACATCAAACCTAGGGGGTCAGCGAGGATCTACTATGCCCCCTTATGGTCATTTGCCCCTTCGCTTTGGCCTCCTCTTGTCTCTCGATCCTACCGAGAGACAAGATGGCGGCCGCTACGTACTGTTTGGAATGTTTACAGACACCGGAGAGCCAATCAGCTTCGCTTCGCAAAGCTCCGTAACGCGAAAAGTACGCGAAGCGGTGCGCTGTTACAGATATAAATCTTTTTTTGAACGTTAATTTCTCAAAATCCACTGAAGCACATATATTGAGACCTAGCAAAGGCACATCGGGCTACCAGTCCCTACAATTTTGCCAAGTTTCGTGCAAATCCATTCAGCCGTTCGATTATTATTATTATTATTTTTTTTTGCCCCGCGGGGCCCTTTTAAAACCTCCACATCAAACCTAGGGGGTCAGCGAGGATCTACTATGCCCCCTTATAGTTATTTCCCCCTTTGTTTTGACCTCCTCTTGTCTCTCGATCCTACCGAGAGACAAGATGGCGGCCGCTACGGACTGTTTGGAATGTTGACAGACGCCGGAGAACCAATCAGCTTCGCTTCACAAAGCTCCGTTGCGCGAAAAGTACGCGTCCTGGGCCGCTGCCCAGTCCGCTGTTACAGATATATATCTTTTTTTAAACGTTAATTTCTCAAAATCCACTGGAGCACATATATTGAGACCTACAAAAGGCACATCGGGCTACCAGTCCCTACAATTTTGCCAAGTTTCGTGCAAATCCATTCAGCCGTTCGGGCTAAAAGTGAGGCCAACCGCCCTATGGAAAACTCAATGTTAAAAACACGTTTTGGGACCCCCCTTTTTTCTCGACCCCCCCTGGACGAAACCCCCCCCAATTTTCAGGGGCTGCTCAGAAACAAAATGTGCCATTTTCCTGAAAATTTCAGCCAATTCCGTCCACAAACGCCAAAGTTATTAGACATAGAATTTTCAAAAAACCCATAGAGAAAAAATCCTAACTATATATACCTACTGGCGACCGCCAGTAGGTAATATATATATATATATATATATATATATATATATATATATATATATATATATATATATATATATATATATATATATTTATTTATTTATATATATCTGGAGCTGAACTTCGTCCTGTTCCCTCCCTGATGACTATTATCTCAAAGATGACAGAGTTGAGGAAGGCCAGAAGTGATAAAAAATTGTCAATAAGTGGAGAGCTGCAATATACTGCCTGTGCCAAGCTGGAGCTAGATTGAACTCTGATTATAAGTTTGTTCAAGTTGTCAAGCTTATTGTGAATCCCAGCGGTGAAGACAGCTAGAGTGTTTACGAGGTCAACTTTAAGATCCAACTTATCCGAGTGGTAATTGAGGGCTGCTACGGTAGACTCAATAGTTTGCAAAAGATGTGACCAGATGGGGAACATCCTAAACAAGGAAGTCTCAACAACGACTTACGTTTTCTACGATGTCTTTACAACGAACCACGACGAACCACGAAGACTGGACCCACGAAGACCGGAACCACGAAGACCGGAACCACGAAGTCCTGGAAGAATGTCAGGTACGTCATATGTATAATGTTAAGCTCGTCCCATTCACCTTTCCTGCATTTTGATTGGCCAATGACGTAATATAATGTCACTCTTCTCCTTCCCCCAAATCGTCTCTATTGTTGGAGAGATACATCACTCATCTCCACCAAATCAAAATTCATCCTTTGACAAAAAGAATAGATTTGAATTGAATGTAGAGATTGGCATCGTTTAATGCTAATGTTAGCATTATCGTTTCGTCTGCACCCTGGCTGGCGATATAAAAAGAGTTTTGGGAAATAGTATGGTTTTATCCAGTTCAGATGTACTAAATTAAAAAAGCAAATATATAATTCGCTGACATTCAAATGTAGGTCATTCCTTAGAACAAATGTTTTTTTTAAATACTTAAAAATACATTTTTAAGGAGTAGTATATTAAAAGTGTGTGGTTACATAAATGAAGAATATTAGTGCCAGCCGAAGAAATCCAACTCCTACTTTGGAAATGTGCCTGCGCTACGTTTGAATGGACGCTTTACAGTGGGGAAAAAGCAGATGTTTACGACTCGCATCTCCATCCAATTTACAGCTGAAAAACAATGCAAAATATGAACTACGAGTGAAGGTTATGAATACATTTTTATAGGAGCAAATATACTCTAGAGAAGGACATTTAAGGAGGGAAACTAAAATCAATAGCGCAATCTATTGGCCAATAACGAGGTGGTTTTTTTCGTGGTTTAGGAAATCGTTGTTAAAAATGAAGTTGTTAGGCTTTACTCGTTGTTTAGCCTTCGTGGTTTAGGAATTTGTGGTATAGGCAGTAGTTGTACAATCATACAATCATACATCCGACCAGATGGAGTCCAGCACTGCAGAGGGAGAGCTGGGACTGTTGTTGCTGGTTGGACCACAGTTGCAAGTCTCCTCAAGAAGGGAGCATGACAACTCCAGTAATGACATACTTAACTCTGTGCAAACAACCCTGGGCTGGTAATGGCCAATGTTATAAAACTGAGAAGATTTTTATACAGATAGCAAGACTATGCTCCCAGCTGTTGCCTGAACCCACTGTGCTGCTGGTGGGTTAAAGTGACATTTTGTAGTTAACTCCAAATTTGGCTTTGACCAGTGCTGCTCCTGTTTGCGTGCAGATGCGTCTGCTTGACAGACTACTTCAGTTAAGCAAGCTGGCAAAGATGTTAGGCCACTCTTGCATACCAGGGGCCAAGCCAATTTCAGGTTAATGTGACATGAGGTAATTAAAGCAAGGTAAGGGTTGTTGACTTCAATTGGTACATATAATAGCGTGTCTGTGGCAGGGTTGCCGGTAAAATGAGCAGCTAGCATGAAAGCCGACTGTTGCAGCGAGGAGCATGGTGGATGCTCCTTGAGAAAGGGCACCAGGTTTAGGATTTCGCGATCATTGCCCTTGCAGACCTTGCTGGTCTGCAACAGAGCCAATCTTGACATCCTGCGTTGGTTGCGGTTGCCAAGGCTTGTTGGGTCCAATCCAGATACTGACACCGCAGTCAACTAGATCCATTGTGGAACAGTTCGAATCTGTGATGTATTCCTATAGGTTCTGTATCGATCCCCCTATTCCTGACCCTGTTCTGGTTAACAAGTTAACTAGCAGCCATCCCATGATGCACAAACCGTTATCTGATGAAGCCACACTACGGCACAGGAACGTGTTATCTGATTAGGTCATAACGCTTGCCATCTAATTAGACAAGCGATAGTCCTCCAGCCCCTGATAAGGCATACGGAGTTCTCAAAACAAATCAAACCTATGACAACCTGGGAAAAACCCTGCGGCCATTGTTTTGATTTCACCGAGAACTTCAGCAAAAGAATGTGCTAACGACCAAGTCGTATGACACATCCTTATTGACGTATCTATGTCCATCCTTACGTCAATCTCGGCACCTTACAGGTATAAATATTACCGGTATTGCCTTAAGCAAACACACGCGGTGGTGACGAGATCGGAGCAGCCAGACTTGCCGAAGCCCAGAGCAGAGCAGACCCCGCTGGTGCAGCCCCGCCTTCCTGACACGCTGAGAACGAGACGCTGCTTTCTCCTGCCGAGAAATCCAGCTCCGGCGCTTCCGAGCAGCCCTCGCAGGCAGCTTGGAATATCGAGACCAGAGACGAGAGATACCATCCCTCAACCATCCTAGATTTCAGGTACAGAACTGAATAACCCCTCGCAGAGAATTCTTGAGTCAGTCACTTGGCAAAACAAACTTAACTTAAACTGCTACTTTCTATTCCCGCCCACGTATTAGGCTAGGTCAGGTACACTGGGGTAGGCGTAGTTAGAAACACCAGTTGAGTACGATTAGTCAAATGTATATGTGTATGTATCTATTTTATTCATTTTAAAACACCTTATGGCTTAGAAACCATATAAATGTTTTTACAGTATTATTTTATACTTCTGCTTTTAATGTATGCACTTTACTTAACCATAAGTATTGCGATAATATCGATCCATTTCTCTTGTATGAGAAAAGAGACTGATCAATAAATACCATCTTTTATTGAACACGCCCGTCTCTTCCTTTTCTCTACAATCTGGTGAAACTAAGAATGCACGTACTGACTGAGTAAAATAAGTTGTCTTTTGTTTTCACACGACTCTAGAGATACACTCTTGATTAGGGGAGAGCAAAGTTGTCATGTTCTATGGTTGTCAGAAACTAAATCCCTTCTTGTCTATCCAGGGAGGTTAAACTCCTCTTTGCCTATTCGAGAAAGTTTCTAGTGAACTCTGAGCTAGCTGGCAAACCCAAAACTTTAAGTCTAATATCGACAGTAGAAGACCTAGTTAACGTCTGGTCTAGGCCTATACTATTGAAGGTATTATTCCAATGCTCAGAGCCTATTGGGATAATAGGAACTACACTACATGGCGCCCAACGCGTTTGGCAAAGGCGATACAACTAACGCAAGACATTAGAGTAACTCAGTCGTGCTTTTTCACTCAGACCCCTTTTTTTCCCATAATACTCCAAAGACGTCTGGAGTGGGTGAAAGGTAATATCCGCCAAACCTCACAGGAGGAAACTCCTATGTAAGGTTCTTGGTTTAGTCAACGTTGAAGGATACACTGTTCCAAAATACTGTGCATCTAATCTTTGTTTCCATAAGAAACCTGATCTGCAAACAAACGGAATAACCTTCTGGACAGTACAATGTCAGACAGTGAAGGAGATAGAGAGGCAGCTAGAATAAGAGCTGAACTCGTAGCAGCTGATAATGCACTGCAAGAAGTATAAGTTTTATCAGGTCACTGGGAGGAGTCAAGATGGCGGGTTGAACGCCGCCGAGTGGAGATGCTGCATGAGCTGGTCTGCTCCTGACAATCATGCTACGCTGCCTTAATGGTTAATATTTTCATATTTTCAATCTGAAGAAAGGAGAAAGGAAAGGAGAAAGGAAAGAGAAAGCTTATCGTATTCTCCGCAATTCTTTATAATATCTGCACCTACCGAGAGGAACGGCTGGGATTGGAGCTTGCCGGGACCGATGCCTTGGCAGTTGCTGCAGCGCGGCAGGAGCTTGCTTCGCTCTTGGAGCTCTTGGAGCCGAGCAGCGAGCTTCGCTCGCTCATTGCCGCCATCTATCTTTTCAGCAGGCTGGGCGTTCCCAGCCTTGATTCAACAGGGCGTACACCTGAAGGTTTTCCCGGCTACACGGCAAAGGCTGCAGAAGCTGACAGAAACGGCGAAAACGGCGGCGGTGTACGAATCAATGTCCTCACGCCAGACCAGATCCAGGAAGACCGCTCTAACATTAAAAAAGGCACCTTCAGGTACTATGACTGCAGTGGCTGTAGGGGTAACGGTGGTAGGCTCTTTAGGGGATAAAAATGAGACCCAACAAACATCTTCAAATGTGATTAGTAACTCTGCCAAACTTAAACACAACCCTGATTGTTTAAGGACTTTGAATATTCAAGGTGCTAGTAACGTTGAGGTCGATGTCGGTAAGAGTTTGTGCCCGGGGGTGCAAATCGATTCTGCTACAGCTACAGCTACAGCTGCAAAGGGAGGCATCAGTGGCGTGCTAAATGTTGATTCAGGAATAACAGAGATGCTGCCAGCCGGCAAACAAAAGAGGAATGAGAATGACAAAAATGATAAAAACAGGGATAAAACTGATGAGATATATGCCAATAAGGAACTTGTCGTGCCCATAGGGCCCTCAGTGTCATGCAACAAATCTGTGGAGACTTTGGCAGAGAAGATTACTCAGGAAGTAATTCAGGATAATGGGCTTGCTACTGAGACACGTGGTGGTAAGAAAGGATCGGATAAACTACCTATGGATAAGGGGCCAATAAGCTCAGTAACTAAAGTAACTAAAGAAACCAGCGAGATGAAACTGGCCAAGACAAGTGAAATTGCAAACAGTATGGAGGTTCCAACAGAGAGAGACTTAACAAATAAACCACTGCATATGGTACAAGATCAATCGGGAGTCTCTGTGTATTTTAATGCTAACACTAAGGCATCTGCACAGACTGACAAGCTCAAATTAAAAGAGAAAGAGAAGGAGAAAGAGGGCGTGATTGATTTAGTACAGGAATCTGGGACTAAATCAGATGAAGATTCTAATGTTGACTATGAGGAATTTTCGGAACCCGAAGAAGAAGGGCTTAATGAGGTTCCCAAAGGGATTACTACTAAAAAGCTGGTGTCAAGGAAAGCCAAGAGAAAGGTCAAGACGAAACAAAAAATCCTCTTACTAAAAACAACAGGTAAAGAAATGGTAGAAAGTAAAAAAAGTCGATTAATGGATGACAGCCCTTTGAGAAGGTGGATAGAGGCTAAAGGTGGGGTAAAGAATATGGCCTTAAGACTTTCGGGGGCCAGTCCCGATGAGCTGAATGGTCAGCTTAGTAAAATTCAAGAGGACAAGCCTATGGATCCACTAACTGACTCTAGCTTAAGTGTACTTCCCTTGAATCAAGAGGTATCTAGCAATACGACCATAGTCTCTGAGGAAGGGAATGTTGATCTAAATACTGTGACACACTCAGGGATTTCTAGAGTTTCTCCTACCGGTACTTCAGACATCTTTCTGTCTCATACCATACAAAATGACGGTGTGAAATCCAGTGAGGAACAAGATCTTGAACTTTCAATTCTTAATATTGATGCGACAAATGAAGCTAATGAAACTATAGTATCCAGCTTGAGGAAAACTCAGACACAACTAGATCAGAACTCTGATGCTAATCTAGGAGAAACTTCGGAACACGATTCTTTGGTTGATGTGTCGGATGATACTAATTTCAATTTTCAAGGAACAGTACCTGATTTATCCACTGTACAAGCTAGTAATTCCTCTCCGCCAAGTGCTTTTGACACTTCAAATATTGCATCCTCGAAAGATATATCAATGGAGGCAATTATGCGGACCCTGTTAGAACAGAGAGTGGAGATACAACAACAATATCTTCAATTAAGAGCGGATAATACTAAAATACAAGGAACTATGAGGGATATCTGCCAAAATTTAGGAGGAGTAACAAAAGAAATAGAAGATGTTAAATCACGAATAGTGGAGGTGGAGGAAGATGTAAACAAAGCCACATCAACTATCAAACAAAATACTTCAAGAGTGTCCCTTCTGGAGGCTAAAGTGGAAGACTTGGAAAACAGGGCCCGAAGGCAAAACCTTAGATTATTCGGTATACCTGAAGGTATTGAGGGGTCAGACCCGAGAGCTTTTATGGTCAAACTTTTTCAAAGGGCCTTCTTGGACCTCACGGACTGGGATTGGGATTCCCAACTCCAGAGAGTACATAGACTTCCGTTAATCCAAAGAAACACTAATAGCAAATTTCCGAGACCCTTTTTGATTTATTTTGGCAACTTTCTTTTGCGACAAGCAGTAGCACTAAAAGCAAAACCTAACAATCCTGTTACCGTTGATAACTTCACTTTTTTTGTGAAGTCAGACTTAACTAAGGTTACTATGGATAAACGGTGGGAACTTCGGAAGCTGATTGATGCCTTTAAAAATTTAGGATGTTTGGCCTATCTTCAAGAGCCTGCTCGCCTTAAGGTCATTCGGGATGGGCAAGTGGCCTTTTTTACTGATCCTCTATCTGCGGAACAATGTCTGGAAAAATTTTCCCGTGATAACGAAAAAAGAAACCAAAAAGAAAAAGAAAAAGAAAATTAGTGTTACACTCTTTTGTTAAAGTATAAAGGGGCAGGGTTATATACAGTCACATGTTTATATTCTTTATCTTCTTCTTTTCTTTTTATCTTTTGCTTTGTGTGTTATTTTGAGTTTGAGCTAAATATAGATACAATAAGGCATGAATTAATTATGGTTTGAGCAGACACTCATGCATGCTTCTTCACTGCGCTGCCACTTCAGCGGCAGCAACGCTAGAGGGGAGCTCCCCCCCAAGGAACGGGTCGCGGCAAGGGAGGGGGTGGGGTTGCCACAAGGGCAAGGGTGGCAACGGGTGTCATGGGTGGGGGGTGGTAATAAAAGTGAAAAATGCGATTGCAAGACCTGACGCTTTATTTTTATTTTTTTAAAGTAGGAATGAAAATTTAACGAAGGTAAAACATATGGAGGAAAAGGAGAACAATATGTATAAGACCAATATCAAATAAATGCTTAAGTTAAGAATTTTATGCTGGAATGTAGATGGCCTAAACAATAAAAGTAAAAGAAACTTAGTACATGAAGAGATTAAAATGTACAACCCTAATATAGTGCTGCTGACAGAAACTCATATAAAATATCAAGATAGAAAGTTGCTAACCCAACTAGGTCACGAATTGGTTACTTGTACTTCTCTAAATGAGACTATAAGGGGGGTTGCTATTTTAAAACAAAGAACACTTCCATTAGAGATAATTAAAACTGCCTCAGATATTAGAGGTAGATGGGCTATAGCGCAGATGCAAGGTGCTAAGTCTAAACTGGTACTTTGTGTGGTATATGGTCCAAATATTCATAAGCCTAAAATCTATGAAGATCTAAGTTTAGAACTACTAGAATGGGAAGGGGAAACTATCATTGCTGGAGACTTTAATTGTGTTATGAACTATAAAATAGATTCTACGGGGCCAATGAACTTTAAAAGAATGTCCAAAGTAAGAGCTGCAATTTTAGAACTTGCAAGACTAAACAATATTAGAGATTTATGGCGGTCCAAACATCCTAGGGTGCCAGGCTTTACTTATTACTCTGCCCCGCATAGATCATGTTCTAGGATTGATATGGTATGGGCCTCTGAACAAATTTTAGAAAATTGTGTGATTGAAATTTGCCCTAAAGTTACATCGGATCATAATCCTCTTCTTTTGGAAATTAATATTGAAAATCAAAAGGTAAAACTACGAAAGTTCACTTTTCCCAGACACTTATTAGCTGATCTAACATTTATCTCACTAATTAAAAAACATATACAGGAATTTATAGTACTAAATGTTAACTCAGCTAGTATTAATACGGTATGGGACGCTTGCAAGTGTAGTATTAGAGGGTGTGTCCAGCAGTATGTTAATAGGCTTAATGCAGAAAACCGCAATAAGAACAAAGATATGACATCTAAATTATCAGACCTGGAAGCACAATTAGCTGAAGCAACATTACAATCAAAAAATAATATTGAGTTGCTTAGAGCACAATTGGTGGAACTACAAGCTGGACTTAGGAAAATGCTAAGAGAAAGATATGCAGTAAAATTACATAAATACAAATTAGATCAATACGAAGGTGGCGATTGCATCGGAAAAATATTGGCCTTTAAAACTGCAGATAGAAAAGCGAAAACTAGAATAAAGGAAATAATTGGATCAGATTCAGTGATATATGGGCAAGAGGATCAAATTCTAAATCAATTTGTTAAATTTTACCAACACTTATATACCCCAGAGGAGTTACCGAATAAAACAGAGATTGAAAAATATCTTGATCAATATCTAGGTCCATCGCGAGCACTAAACCACGAAGTAATTCAACAACTAAACTCTAACATTACTACTGAGGAGATTAAACTGGCTATCGACCATCTACCCTTAGGTAAGGCGGTTGGTGAGGATTGTATACCAGGTGAATTCTATAAACTTTGCTACCAAGAGCTGGCTCCATTACTACAAAAAGTTATTAACTCAATTATTGTTTCTAAACAGGCACCTTCTTCATGGAAACTCGCTAAAATTATATTCTTTCTGAAAAAGGGAAAACCGGAAAAAGAGTGTGGTTCGTATCGGCCCATATCTCTACTTAACTCTGATGTGAAAATTTTTGCTAAAATACTAGCTAATCGGTTAGCGCCTCATATGCCGGACATAGTCAATCCCCAACAGCATGGCTTTGTGGTTGGTAGAGATACCACTTTGCATGTTAATACCTCAATAACCGCTTTGGATGTAGCAGAAACTACTAACACCCCACTCGGTATGATAATGTTAGATGCTGAAAAAGCATTTGACCGAGTGGGGTGGGAGTATTTGTGGACAGTATTAAGTAAAATGGGTATAAATGGCTCCTACCTAGATTGGGTTAAGTCAATCTATGATGAACCACGGGCCGTGATCAGCTATGGAGGTACAGATTCTGATAATTTTAAGATAGCAAGAGGGACAAGACAGGGATGCCCCCTCTCCCCATTATTATTTGCTTTATCTTTATAACCCTTTTTAAATGCTTTAAACGACCAAATCAATATAATACCAGCCCAACATGGGGATATAACCCTTAAATTAACTGCTTTCGCGGATGATATTGCAATATATACATCGGATGTTTGTAAAGCTATGCCCGAAATCATAGAAGAAGCACACAAATATGGGAAAATCTCTGGGTATAAATTAAATGTTAACAAAACCCAAATTATACTCAACTATACTCCGGCTATATCTATTTATAAAATCTGCAAAGAAGCCGTATATTTAGGTATAAAGCTTACGGCTAAAGTGGAGAAAATTGTGGTACTAAATTATGGGTCATTTCTTAAAGAAACTGCTGCGAGTTTCAAAAAATGGCATAAGATACCTTTGAGTTTGCTAGGGAGATTAAATCTGATTAAGATGAAAATCTTACCCAAGCTACTTTATTTGTGTAGAGCCATTCCGTTACAACTTAATAAGCTTTTTTTTAGGAAGTTGGATGGCATCTGTAGTGGCTTTATCTGGGGGTATAAAAAGGCACGAAGGGCGGTAAAATTTCTAACATTACCAATCTCTAAAGGGGGACTTACTTTTCCGGATTTTAATTTTTACTTTTTAGCTACTTTTCTTTTGCGCATTAGGAGCTTATTAAAAAACACTCCATCTTTATTTTTTCATCAATACATGCTGGGGGATGATGCCAACCAATTTCTATTACAGGTCCATGATCCTAACTAATTTAAAAGAGTAAAATTTAAGACTGCTAAACATGCTATAAGAATTTGGGACAAAATTCTGCACATTAGTAATAGTTCATTCTACAACGCTGAACTTAGATTATGGAACAATCCTGGCCTTCCCGGTATATTTTCGGATGGTTTGGGTAATCGGTGGATAAGACAAGATATAAACACACTAGGAGACCTGTATGGCACTAATGGTTTGATGGATTTTGAGAATTTAAAAATCACAAACGGGCTCACGGATGATATGCACTTTAAATACAGACAACTGAGAGATTTTTTTTGTAATAAATTGAAAATAACGGAAGTCAAACAATCTGATATTCTTGAGGGTATTTACTCAGAAAAAACGAAATCACTAATTAAATGGGGATATCAATGGCTTATTAAGGAGAAGGGAGAAAATACAACTCAAATCGCAGCCAAATGGTCTCGCAGATTAAATCAAAATATCAATTCAGTACAGATAGGAAGTGCCTTAACCCATTTAAATGATATAGTTCACTCTTCTAATCTGAAAATGCAACTATATAGGACAATCACGGAACTGTATTATACGCCACAAAGAATATCTAGCTGGGCACAAGGTAATTCTTTGTCAGATAAATCTAGGTGTGCTAAATGTAATACTGTCGCGGCTGGAATTGAACATATGCTATTCTCCTGTCCTGCACTTTTCGATTTTTGGAATTGCATATCTTATTATCTTCAATTTAATCAAATAAATTCACCGGATTTTACAGCACAAATGGTTTTGTTAGATATTCAAGATAGGAATTGTCCCAATAAGGATCTTTTAACGATTTTACTAGCATGTGCTAGACTAACTATAGCTAGGGTCTGGGTATCTAAAGAACCCCCAAAGGTTGCAGATTGGCTATTATTGGTGTATGAAATTAGAACTATGGAGTTTTCTTTAGCTAAACTTAGAGGTCCAAAAGCTCTTTTGAGAAAAGAAAGGATATGGAAGAACTTCTTTGGAGGCCAAGAAATGTGATTAGGCCTAGTCTGGTCTTTCTGCTTTAGTAGTTTATTACTTTAATAGTAGAGCCAATGTGAAGTTTGATTTACAGATTATTCGTTATTGTTTCCATTCCTCAATTTTATTTGCTGTTTATATCAATTGTATTTGTATGCTAAGTATGGAATTGAATTGTAATGAATCTTGTCACTTCTTGCAAACAATAAAAATGTTTAAAATAAAAAAAAAAGCACTGCAAGAAGCAGACCCGGGTATAATAATCATCCCGGTCAACACAAGGAAATCTATAACTCTAAAACTTATAGAAAATGGACTGACACCTAGAGGTGGCACAGTCATATTCGTAATCGAGGCACACGAATATCGGCAGACAGAGGTATTCTATACATGGATAAACTTTCCAGCAGCTAACGCTGTAACAAAGGTCTTCCACTATTACAAAACAGAGGAACCTCCTGAAGAATACACTCCTTTCGAGGAGGTGGAAGTACCACTTAAATTTCAAGAGCACCTGCTCTTATTTAATGGCGCCCTAAAACATAATAATCACCACACCAGGCTCGGTCCTTTAGGTAGACCAGGAGCAACGTGGCCGGTCCTAGCCGGATACAAACCAGATCCAGACATCGACGGGATATCTGCAGCAAATCTTTTAATACAACTAAAACAATTAATAAAATTGCATAGACAATTAGTCCAATATGTAATGCGGACTTCAACAATCCAACCAGCAATTAAAATTCCACAGCTGACCCCTCATCAGGGGAACACAAATAAAATTACACCACAGAACATACAATCCTGCCTGGGTAAAGTACCAGCTAAACGGGAACAAATACCATTCTGGTTAGCACAAAAAATCACCCAAATAGAGGCGGTGTTTCCAGACACCACCCCGTTAGAAAAACACTGGATTCTGACTATCTGTCTTCCAATGGGAATCGCACCACACGTGGAGGACTGTGACACTTGGGGTACAGTCTTTGCTTCCATTTACACAAAAACTCATGGCGTTCCGTCCATCTCGGTAATACCAGATGTGCTAAAACAAATTCAAGATGAATACGGTCCAGAACCCGCTTTAACTCTTGGTATGAAATTACTGAAAGACTTCAAGCAGGTCTCGGCTATATTACTAGCCAATATAAAGGGAGAAGCAGCAAACGTGGCGATCCGCCAGAGGTTAAAAGAAACAGATATAGCAGACCAACCAGCTGAAATTGCCAGAATTATAGAAAAATCCTATGAGGAACTAGGTAGAGATAGTTTAGGTGGAATACCAGTAAAATCCCGACTGATTGAAAGTCCTGAAAAAGTATTTTTTAATAATAATTTAACATCACAAAAAAAGAGCTGGGATGGAAACAAACAATCCAATCCTAAAGAAAAGAAATTCCAGTCCAGAGGAAGGTCTCCTCGGCGGAGAGAAATATCTCCAAACCAAGGACACAGGTCTCCCCAAAGTGAGCCCTCTGGGAAAAAATACAACCTTAGAAATAGGGATAATATAAAGAAACCTGATAGATATCAAGATATTGATACACGCCCCTCTCAATCTTTTCAGACTTCCTCGCAGAAATCAGAAAGAAGAGGACGATCAGAACAAAGAGAAGAGCACGCCAAGTCCAAAGACAAGGAACCTGCTCATCTAAAAAAGAAATTACAATTTCCAAAAAAGAAGGTAGCCAGTATTAAAGTAGTTAACAATGCCAAGAATACTGAGGACACAACTGAAAAACGGAGAATGGGCTCAGACAATGCTAGACAGCGCAGCAGAAGTGAGCATAGCTCGCAAAGTCCTTATGAATCATCTGGAGACAGTGGACACGAATGAATATCTTCAAGTGGAAACTGCAGACACCAGAGTTAGCAAACCTCACAAAATATATGAAATAACTTTACGTATAGAAGGGGATAAGACTAGAAAAATAAGGGGACTATTTTGGGATAATCTCTCCAAGGGCTATGACATCCTTCTAGCTGAAAAAGACTGGCCACCAGAGTTTGTCAGGGACTGCCCTCATGGCGAAGAAATAATTATGCCTGCCTTCTCAAATCATATCCCAATTCATAAAAAATACACACTTGCTAGAAAGTGGGCAGTAGCTCAAGCTCCTGCTTTATATAAAAATCACGTAGGATGGGATGAGGACTCTCCTCCTCACAAAATCCAGTTAAAATCACAACCTACTGCACAAAGACAGTACCCAATTAAGCAAGAAGCTAAAAAACAGGTAAAAGAAATCCTAGATCAACTAGAATACCAGGGGGTGATTGAAACTTGCACCTCACAAATGAACAACCCTTTGTTTCCGGTCTCCAAACCAGACAATTCATATCGTCTAGTTTTGGATTACAGACACCTTAACTCATGTTGCAAAACTTTTGCAGTACCAAACTCGCATAGTGCTGCACTAATGAATAACATAGTGCGCAAAAAATACAAAACAACATTAGACATCTCTAACGGATTCTTTTGTCAGAATATAGCACCAGAGAGCAGATATTTGTCTGCGTTCTCAATAAATGGCACTCAAAAACAATTCTGTCGGTTGGCCCAGGGATACAAGAACAGCCCTGGAGTATTCTCAGCGAGAGTAACAGAGTTACTACAAACATATGATGACGAAGCATTATCTTATGTCGACGACATATACCTAACAGATGATGACTTGGATACTCACTTGAAGAGAGTGAACACCATAATACTTGGGTTCGCAGCAGAGGGTTACAAATTCAACTTTAAAAAATCTAGAATTGCCCATCTAACAGTCCTGTTCTTAGGATATGAATTATCAAGTGAAGGCAAAAGCCTGGCTGACAATTTCCTACAGAAATGTGCCGTACTCCAAGCACCTAGAACACTAAAAAACCTACAGTCAATTCTAGGCTTCCTAAATTTCGGAAGAACATACATTGCAAATTACGCAGAAAGGGTCAAGCCCCTTTATGATCTAATAAAACCAGATTTTAAAAGAACCAATTGGACTCAAATACACACAGAAATTCTGAGATCCTTACAAACAGACATGTTAATTCAAACAAAATTAGAAACACGTGATAACACACGCAATCTTGTGATTCGAGTCATCCCAGGAAGATGCGGATTCACATACCTGACCTCTAATGAGGGAGAAAAGGTACCAATTGCATTCAAATCACACTTGTACACTAAGGCTGAAATGAAATTTAGCCCAACGGAAAAAATTCTAACTGCAACACAGACAGCTATAGCAAAAGAACGAGCCCTGGCACAAGGTAAACGAATAATAATCGTGACACCGATACCAGCCCTAGTGGCTGTAACAAAAGCAAGCATTCCGAATGCTAAAGCGCTCCATCCGAGATGGATACAATGGGCTAATTCTCTTGCTGCAACAGACGTGGCATACGAATTTGATCCTAACTTAAAAACACAAGAATTTCTCCAGTATGAATTTGAATGTCCTCCGCCGACTGAAATTCTGCCTCTAGAACATTACGGCTGTATAATATATACGGACGGATCAGCACAACCCGCAGTGGGGGGTAAACAAGCTTACAGTGCTGCGTGCGCGATTGTTAAAGGTCGCTGGCACGAAGGGAAATTTAAACCAACTATCACTAAGACTCAATCTCTAGGAGATTGTACAGCTCAGCGAGCTGAACTACTGGCATTCAAGATGGCGCTTGAAAATACCGATCGAGAATTCCCAACACTAATAGTGTGCGATTCGTATTATTGCGTTCAGTCTTACAATGTATACTTGCAGATCTGGCTTCAGAATGGTTTTAAGGATGCAAAAGGAGGCACAATCAAGCATAAAATGCTCTGGGAACAAGTAGTTCTTTTACAAAAAGAACTACCAAAGACTCACGTGATACATACACTGAGTCATCAACGTGATGGCGTTCACGTTGCAGGGAATTCATTGGCTGATGAGGCCGCGAAGGCAGCTGTGCAAACGGCTTCCGTAGCTGCCATCACACGGTCAAAAACAAAAATAGACAGCGAAATATTACAGGCTGTCAGCGCTACAGAAAAGGATTCGATAGAAACACTCCCGAAAGGCTTTCCAGTAAAATACTCATACATAACTGATGCAAACAATGTTCCTTTTGCTCGAAACCCCGGAGTGGGGGATAGGGCAATTCCAAACATGGAACATAGGTTAGGACTAATCATAGCGGCACATGAAGGGCTTGCTTCTATACATGCTGGCGTCTCAGCCACAGTATCATTATTAAAACAGAGATACTGGTGGCCACAAATGAGAAGACAAACACGGAACTATGTTCTAGAATGTGAAATATGTCAAAAAATGAAAGTATCAACGGTGAGACGACCAGCACAGACGCCCCTTCTATTCTCAGATAAACCATTAGCCTGTGTTTATCTGGACCACTGTGGTCCCTTACAAAGGGATGGTAACTATAAATATATCCTGGTCGCAGTGGATTCATGGACGAGATTCATATGGATGTGGCCCCAGCGATCGGCTGACGCCAGAACTGTCATAAAAGATTTGCGAGTCTTTATCGGCACATACGCAATTGGCATGCTGCATTCTGACCAGGGTCCTGCTTTTAGCTCTCGAGCTTATAAGGAGGCCATGACCAGCATGGGCGTTGCATTGCGGTATTCTTGTCCATTTCACCCTGAGGGGAACGGAATTGTTGAAAGAAAAAAACGTGACATAAAGCAATCTATAACAGCAAAGGTATTAGGTTCGGGAGCTGGGTGGGTCAAACATCTAATAAGTGTCCAACGTAGTCTAAATAACCTGCCAAGAAATTCTCTGAAGGGATTCAGTCCGTACGAATTATTGTTTGGAACTAGGATGTTAGTCTTAGATCTCGACAGTCAGACTTCAGTGGTAAAGGAAAAAAGCTTTGATATCAAAGATCGTTTGGCTATTTTGCAGGACTTAAACGAAACAAGAAAAGACCTGAGCAACATAAAGTTGAAACAACAGCCAACAACCACTGAAGAACCACCACCTGTCCCAGCAAGACCTGTCTGGATTCCAAAAGTCGGGGATCTAGTCAGAGAAAAGATCGCGGTAAAGAAGGAATTTGGGCCTTCTTACAGAAAAGCAGTTCCTGTCTTGTCTATCAACGGGACAAGATCAGTTGTACTACCGCCGCTTGCTGGTAAAAAGGAGAACCGAGTTGTATCCATCGACCTGGTAAAACCACAATCATGTGGCCGATAACAAATAGTAGGCCAAGTGGACTCCCGATAAGTAGTAGAACACCAAGGTTTGCTACCAATACAGAGGTCCTAACTAAGAGGCTAATCACATTCGAAACGCCTACAGAAGAACAACAAGGACTGTGCAACAATGCAATGGAACTTAAACCTCTGAAAACCCAAATAAAAACATTTAGTAGAGACACACCAACCTACAATGAAGTAACAAACGAATATGCAAGAAACAGTAATCCTGAAGCAATTGGAAAAATTGACAGAACTGCATCCGGCTACTTCATAAACTTCGATGATTCCTCTGAAGACCTTATTGAATCAAAGACACAGCCATCAACAAAAACCTTTAAAGATAAAGCTAAAGAACTTTTGAAACAACTGAAAGAAACATATCTAATTTCTCCATGGATTGAATTTTGGGTGGGTTTTGGTGCATTTATCCTCATACTTTGGCTCATCATGGTACTAACTTTGGGACGCTTCATTGAGGGAAAATATGCTAAAATGGACACAGCAAGTCAGAAAATCAACTTGATCCTCAAACCACACACATCTTCACACGTCGAGAAAAGAGAACTTTCTTCAGTCAACTTCACAGCCAATCCTATACCGGGTGGGGTAGCATGGGACAACACTGACTACGAAATTTATGGTCCGGTTGAGATCCTGAAATATCCACACCAAATCAAGATCTCGTTGAGTGACTTTGTAAAACCAAGCTCATTTGCTGATGATTGGGACTTTGAAAGTATAAATAATATGATGTCTGACTTAGTGATGTCTGCTAAATTTACAAAACATGATTATTTGCAGGGTTCGTCTAAGTATGATAGTATGTACTGTTACAACCACTATGGTAACCATTTTCTACATAAATCTGCACAACCTAGAAATGTTTTAAATTATAATCAATGGGAACATTGTGCAACCCCTCCAAAAGGAAGCTCAAGAACCTTTTATGACAAATATTCATACTTTTCAGGGTTCAACACAAGTAATGCTGAAACATTTTATTTCAAATTGTCAAATAAGACAGGGACAAAGATCATGATAACAAACACGAAATTGATATATTCAGACTCATTTTTTGAACAAATGAATACTTTTGGGTTTGATTATTGGGACAAAAATGTTGAAGTAAAAAGTGTTTGGGGTACAAAAGAATGGACAGAACAAGGTATAGAATCATTGTTTAGAGCCTGCATGATCCCAGAACAAATTATATTTTTAAATGACACTGTTCAACAAACTTCCTGTCTTGGCTTAGCCAAAATCAAAGACTTAAATAAACCGTCTATTCCAAATCCAACTATGAACAGCAATAGCTCTACAGATGAAGAGATAGATGTAAACTATGTATTAAACCAAAACAGAACACATCCTGATTGGAAACAGTGGTTGATCTGGCCGACAGATACTAATAACTGTCAAGACAGATTCCTGAACAAAACACAGGGGTTCACATTGACCAGGCCAGACCCTAGATATTCCCAAAGACAACACCCAGGGATAATAACCACCTACAGTGTGGGCAAACTCTGCCTTCAATGGCTACAAACTTCCACACTGGCAGAAATTAAGCAACACCTAACCTTACTTACTGATGGTGCTGACTTGCGTGATTTCATTATGGGACCGCGCAAACAGCGTCAAAAACGCTTCATAGCAGCCTCTGTATATGCAGCTTACAACGAGGCCTGGAAGGTTACTCAAATTGAGACAGCAGAAAGTATACGGGAAATTGACCGTATTAATTTGGAAAAATCACTTTCTGTAGTGGACAATGGGTTAATGACTCTGTCCTCCAGAATTTTTTCTTTGGACAGCATTGTGTCTTCAGCAATTGACATAATATCGCAAGACTTACTGTTGTTACAACACGGTCAGTCTCAATTGCGTTCTATTGTACAGCTTGGCTGGACGTTACAAAATCTGCGTTCAGGCTATGTGCCTTTGCGTTTAATCAACACAACGTCACTATTCAATATCTTTAACCTTACTGATAAACAAATCAGTATGGCACAAAAGGGTGCTGATTATACAATCCTGAGCATTGAGAAACTCGAGAGATTACCAGTGACAATGTCAGAACGACCTGTCAGTGAATGGATAATACATGGAATAATTAATATTCCAATATCAACCTTCAGGTTTCAATACTGCCAAAAATATATACAGGCTGGCATGTACGAAAAATTGGGAAAAGGGTACATTAAGACAACATGGAACTTGCCCTATTCACATGCATGTGTCAGTAATAAAGGACAGAAAGTGTTTCTTAGTGGCAATAATTGTGCGATGTCACTAAGCGGTACACTTCTGTGTAACGGAATTAGTTTGCATGGAGCCTGTGAAGGGAACTCAAATAACCTTTCATGTCACCAGCTAGGCGCACCTGCAACAGAGATAGAACCATTCTTTCAAAGACTCTATAATGGGAGTTACATTCTAATTGTGGATCGCAGATGTTGTAGTCTTATGCCCGGGACTCCTTATCTCGTAACTACGACTGGGAAGGTCAAGTGCTGTGGACGCTTATTGTTCCCCAGCTCCTTTCCAGACAGGGAGGCAAGGGCATGGCCTAACTTGAAAATTACTTCTATTCGAATAGATACTTTAAGCAGAATGAAAACAGTGCTTCTTCAGACGCCGACCAGGCTCACGTCATCAAAAGAAACGTATGATCTCCTAGTCGCAAGGACGACTGCAGAGATTCACTCATTGTTATCAACTAATTCCCCCATACATTTCGCAGAAATCCTGAATGAAATCTTAAATATTTCTGATACCAGTGGAGTCTCAAAAGTATTTAAGACAGTATTTTCGATGGCATTAACACCATTCAAAGCCATACTGGGTATTTTTCCAGATTTCGTCCATTCGATTTTTGGCGGACTTCCCCTCATTTTGGGACTAATTGCAGGAATACTATTCCTAGTCCTTATATTTCGTTATGGCAAACCGTGTCACAGACAAAACACCTGCGACAAGGGAAGAAACAATGCGAGCCATTGGATACCGGGACCGGATATCAAAAATCCTGGAACTTTCCCGGCTTAGAGACCTGAACATGACTTGGTTTCTTTCATTTCGACCAATGTGGCATCGATGTGTTTTACCTGTATTAAGGTGCCTGCTGTGCGGAGAAGAATGCGTGTTGGACACCTGTCTGACGCTACAATCAGATGCGCCAATGGATGCAGAAACATTGTTGAGTCCGATAAAGGCTCATGCTTTGTGCTGCCCTCAACGGCTACCAATCCTGATGACGGCATTCGTGGAAACTTCACCACTACGATTAAGGGGTAGTGAAGTTCAAGATGAAAGCAGCATCGATCAGGTACGACCTTCTGTCAGCAATAGCAATCAAAACGTCAATGGAGACAATCATGCGCACGAATGCATGGTTACACCTTTTTTCGAGTTAGTGGAACTCTCCCAGGAAGCTGTTGACAGCTTTTTCGACAGTCTAAATGATATGATGTTCTCACCAGAGCAGAAATAACGACTTTTGAGCAAGCTAGCACACGGCGTTCCCTGAATTTGGCCTTCAACTTTAATAATAAAACAACATGAACAATTTTCCCTCCAGTTCACGGACAGCAATTTTTCAGCAGCCCCAAAATATTTTTACGATTTTTCGGGACACTTATCTTCTGCTTAAAGTAAGAAACTATTCTTAGTGAACTAAAATTTCTATTTTTAGAAACTTTACAGACATTAGCTGCCCGCTGGTATGTTCATAATTATTTTTATTCTGTGATGAAATGGTCTCGAACTTTTTTCTTCTGTATTAAGAGCCATTTCATGTGTAAATTCTCATATACCAATTAGCAATAATGTATACATATGCGTAATTACTTTAGCATTATTCTGCAGCTTGAGTGCATATAATACATGTGACTGTTATTTCCGTATATTAGATAAATTCAAAATGCATTTTATGTATTTTGTGGTGGTAAGGTATACACAATACTCTACAGTATGTTTTACTATGCCTAGATTCGTAAACATGGCCATAGTTAGCGTGGAGTGGGTGTGATGTATTCCTATAGGTTCTGTATCGATCCCCCTATTCCTGACCCTGTTCTGGTTAACAAGTTAACTAGCAGCCATCCCATGATGCAGAAACCGTTATCTGATGAAGCCACACTACGGCACAGGAACGTGTTATCTGATTAGGTCATAACGCTTGCCATCTAATTAGACAAGCGATAGTCCTCCAGCCCCTGATAAGGCAAACGGAGTTCTCAAAACAAATCAAACCTATGACAACCTGGGAAAAACCCTGCGGCCATTGTTTTGATTTCACCGAGAACTTCAGCAAAAGAATGTGCTAACGACCAAGTCGTATGACATCCTTATTGACGTATCTATGTCCATCCTTACGTCAATCTCGGCACCTTACAGGTATAAATATTACCGGTATTGCCTTAAGCAAACACAAGCGGTGGTGACGAGATCGGAGCAGCCAGACTTGCCGAAGCCCAGAGCAGAGCAGACCCCGCTGGCGCAGCCCCGCCTTCCTGACGCGCTGAGAACGAGACGCTGCTTTCTCCTGCCGAGAAATCCAGCTCCGGCGCTTCCGAGCAGCCCTCGCAGGCAGCTTGGAATATCGAGACCAGAGACGAGAGATACCATCCCTCAACCATCCTAGATTTCAGGTACAGAACTGAATAACCCCTCGCAGAGAATTCTTGAGTCAGTCACTTGGCAAAACAAACTTAACTTAAACTGCTACTTTCTATTCCCGCCCACGTATTAGGCTTAGGTCAGGTACACTGGGGTAGGCGTAGTTAGAAACACCACTTGAGTATGATTAGTCAAATGTATATGTGTATGTATCTATTTTATTCATTTTAAAACACCTTATGGCTTAGAAACCATATAAATGTTTTTACAGTATTATTTTATACTTCTGCTTTTAATGTATGCACTTTACTTAACCATAAGTATTGCGATAATATCAATGCATTTCTCTTGTATGAGAAAAGAGACTGATCAATAAATACCATCTTTTATTGAACACGCCCGTCTCTTCCTTTTCTCTACAATCTGGTGAAACTAAGAATGCACGTACTGACTGAGTAAAATAAGTTGTCTTTTGTTTTCACACGACTCTAGAGATACACTCTTGATTAGGGGAGAGCAAAGTTGTCATGTGCTATGGTTGTCAGAAACTAAATCCCTTCTTGTCTATCCAGGGAGGTTCAACTCCTCTTTGCCTATTCGAAAAAGTTTCTAGTGAACTCTGAGCTAGCTGGCAAACCCAAAACTTTAAGTCTAATATCGACAGTAGAAGACCTAGTTAACGTCTGGTCTAGGCCTATACTATTGAAGGTATTATTCCAATGCGCAGAGCCTATTGGGATAATAGGAACTACACTACAAATCTAGTGCCTGGTAATCGTCGATACCTCCTGGACCTCATGGCTGAAGAGACAAGTTTGACTACTTCACCTGAAATCACCCGACATCTCCTGGTTCCTTCCTTGTCACTGCCTAGTGTCCCAGACTCTGTCAGGGCCCCACGTGCCGGACAGGGGGTCAGGGCCAGGGAGCGCCATACAGGGTTGGATGGTAAAGAGTGTCACTGCAGACAGAAGCAAAGCGCTGCACAGGTGAGAGCTGGGCAGCCAGGGGACGCACCTCCTAAGTCCTGGGGTCCCCAAGTCTCCCCACCGGCTGCTTGAAGGAGTCCGGGTCACAGGCCGGGGCAGCGCAACAGGAGCACCAAGGTCCAGGCCAGCGAGTGACACAAGCCGGGGGGCCCCGCAAGGTCACTCAACGGCGGGATGCCTGCACTGTCAGGGGAGCAAGGTCGGGGATGAAGGGTGATCCCTGGGGGCCCAGACACAGCACGTGCCACAAATCCAGGGCACGGCCACCAACAGGCGCCTTCACACTCCCCGGTACAGGGAGCGACGTCTCAAGACCCCCAGTAGGTATGCCGGAGGTAGGGACCATCGAGTGTCCGGAGCTATACTGCCCGAGGGGGCGGCGGCAATCCCACAGTGACAGAGAGCACCCTGTCCGATGGGCACCACGCCCCCGAGAAAATAGGGTTGCGCTCCCAGGCCACAACACTCCCCACCCTTGTGTCCCAAGCAAAGTGTAGAGTTCACTACTGTCCTGGAGAATTGCTATGAGGTGGTCGCTGTTGCCGAAGCTTCCCGAGGCCTAGTAGAGAGTCAAACTGCAGGCAGGATCACCCGACTCCGGGTCTCCGCAGGGACCCTCCAGAACCCGCACAGGCACTCACGCTGTCAGGGATAGGGGTGAACACGGCCCACTGGGGATGACCAGGCAGCGCTGGCCAATGCGCACTCACCGGGGGTCTCCAGCAGCCTCACTACAGGGCAGCAGGGAGGCAGGCCAGGCCACAGGTCTCTACAATCCAAGTGTGGATGCCCAGAATGGTGGCAAAGTCAGCGTGTCAGGGTGCCCCTGGTGCGCCCAAGTGTACGGGCCCGGGCCCGGGCCCCCAGGCTGCCGCCTTAGACCCTCGAAGGAGGGATGAGCTCCCCGGCGTGGCCTCGGAGAGATGCAAGAGGCCCACTCTGTGCAGGCACCACTCGGAGCCCAGAGAGGCCCAAGATGGCACCCGCGATGTCTCCAGCCCAGCTCCGGCCCTATGATGCTCAGCAAACTGCCACCCTCCGTCCAGCACAGCCGGCGGTGTACTCAGGAACCCCCTGGGCCCAGCCGCATGTGGAGCATCCCTTCGGAAGTGCTGGCTGCTCGGTCAGGGTCCCGGGGAGGCCCAAGATGGCGGCAAGTCAGGTCGCTGGTGGTGAATGCCCCCTCCGTGGGTTGGCACCAGGGTATCTGAGGCCCCGCACCTCCGCCACAGGTCCCGACTGCTTCAGCGAGGTGCCCTGGAAAGATGGCTGCAAAGCGAGGTAGGGGCTAGCCAGCCACAGCGACCACATGGCCAGGGGAGTCCAAAATAGCGATCGTGTCCGCTCAGGCCAGTGCACACCTCAGCCGCACCGCACACACCACAGTCATCAGTCCACAGGGCGCGCCAGGTCCCCAAACGCAGCCCCGGACTCTCCGCTGATTAGGCACCCCAGGCAACATCACCCGCGAGTCCCCAGCGCCACTTGAGAAGCTCATGATTGCAGCAGCGGCCGGAGCTTCCACGGAGTGCGTCTCATTCCATTAGCAGCGAGACCACTCCCCCAGGAGGTATGTTTTAATATCCCCCTGTACACAGCATATGGGGACTCCCACCCCGGAGATCAGTGGGATTTCTCTACTAGGTGAGAGTGGATAATGGGCTGACGGCAACCCGGATCTAATATAGCCACTACCCACTTTTTATTTACCCAGAGCCTTACGTAGAAACAACCTTCAAGTTCTTCTGAGAAAAGGATGGACCTTGGTAGGTAACTGATGTCCATAGGTTCTTCTGTACCTTTCTTTTGGTAGCAAAACCGTGTGAGGTGTCCCCAATTGCCACACTCAAAAGATTGGGGTCGACGGGATAGAGCACTTTCTGTTTTATGCTGATGGAGGGTTTTTACGGGTTCCTGAGTAGATTTTTCCATTTTCTTTTTGGTTCGTGTCATTGTGGGTCCGGCCCTATGGCTTCTCTCATTTTCCCAGGGAAAGGATGGAGGTTGTGCTTGTGAGAAGGTAGTAGCCATATCGACGGCTTGTTCAACGGTTAGGTGAGTGTGTTTACGCACCCATCGTTGTGTAGGCAGTGGAAGGGCTTCCAAATATTGTTCAAAATAGATGAGGGCCATTATTTTTTCTTTTGTGTTTTCTTGTGGTTTCAACCATTTGTCTGCAGCGGGTTCTAATTTAAAGAAGAGAGTCTTGGGGCTGTCCCCCGGTATTCCCCTCTCTTCTATATTTGTCTCTGTATGCCTCTGTGTCCATTCCCAGATGGTCTAGAATAATTTCCTTAATCTCCATATATGGGATACCGCTAGCAAATCCTGGAACGATTCAGGTTCCTTGTATGGTATTTCCCATGATAAGTAATCTTAGGATGGATGGGGAATTAACCACCCTGCCGTATACACTTTAATAAGTGTCAATGAGCCAGCTAAACAGCACCACATCCTCCTCATTGAAACATTTTGAATGGAATCAATATAAGTTGGTAGAAGTGTTGATTTGCTTGAGTAACTGGGTTATGCCAGCTAGCTTCTTCAGAATTCGACTTTAAATGCAGATCCCACAGCATGAGCATATGTGGTGTAAAAATACCTGGTCACCAGATGGTGCAGAGCCCAAGACACATGAGCTAGTACACATGCTGTATCTCATGGGAAATGGGGGACACTTATCCAGGTGGTTGTATAGAGCTATCCGTACTCACGCGACAATCCCACTCCGGAAGATTAGAGACAAATAATCTGATGATATTGGGCGTATACTGACAGATAAAGAATGGGAGCGTATACTGGAACACCCTAGGAAGGTATCCTGTAACCCTAAATTCAAACTAATTCAATATATGTTCTGACATAGAGCGTACTTGACTCCGCATAGATTGAGTAAGATGTTCCCGGGCACAGAGGATATATTGTATTTGTATTGTATTTATTTTACTTGTAAAGCGCTAACATTCATCCTGAAAGGACATCACGGCGCTGAGAAAGAATTGCAAGTGACTTGATGACAGCAGTAATTGGAAATTATTGATCTGGCCTGGGAAAAAGGAATGTTTTTAGTTGTTTCCTAAATGAAAGGAAGCAGTCAGTAGTTCTGAGTTTAGGAGGTAACTCGTTCCACTTTGTTGCGGCAATGTGAGAGAAGGCCCTCTCTCCCATCCTGACAGTCCGAGCTCGGGTGATAGATGCTCTTCCTGAGGTCATAGATCGTAAGTTTCTAGAGGGTTTGTGGAATCTAATCCTGTCATGTAGGATGATGGGGCCTGTATCGTGAAGGACTTTGTGAGAAATACACAACAGTTTAAAAGTGGCTCGCTGTCTCATTGGGAGCCAGTGGAGCTCACGCATGCATTTTTTTGCTGAGTCGTATTTCCTTTTATTACAGATGGCTTTGGCAGCGGCATTCTGAACCAACTGCAATTTGGAAAATAGGTAGTCTGCCATTCCCACAAACAGTGAATTACCGTAGTCCAACCTGCTCATCAGTAGAGCTTGGACTAATGTTTTCCTGCAATCTGTCGGAACCCAAGGAAATAGTCGTCTAAGCATCTTCAAGAGGCCGAAACCTCTGCCGCAAACTATGGAAACATGAGATTTCATGGATAAATCTTTATCCAGTGTTATTCCTAAATTTTTAGCTTTTATAGTTGGGTTAGGAGGCAAGCCCAAATCACTAGGCCACCAACTGTTGTCCCAGACATGTGTGCTTCTGCCGAACAGTAGAATTTCAGATTTGTCAGCATTAAGTCTAAGACAATGGTCCTGCATCCAAGTTGCCAGTTCAGTTAGGCAGTTCGTCAATCTAGTTTTGGAGTCATCATTTTCATCAATGGTAACCATCAACTGGGTGTCATCCGCATAGGAGCACATTTCGACACCCCACTTTTTGCCGATGGTTGCCAACGAGGAGACGAACACGTTGAACAAAGTTGGGCTCAACGATGCCCCCTGAGGAACTCCGTATTTTATAGGTCGTGGGGGGGATGTATAATCACCCAGGCGAACTGATTGGGTGCGATCCGCTAGGAACGATTGTAACCATCCAAGTGCTTTATCTTGAATTCCTTTCTCTGCCAAAGTATTCAATAGTTGATGGTGGGGTACGGTATCGAAAGCCGCTGATAAATCAAGGAGTATCAGAACGACTGTACTACCTTGATCTACCTTGGTTCTAATACTGTCTGTCACCGCCAAGAGAGTGGTTTCGGTGCTGTTATTTGTCCGAAACCCTGTCTGTGATGCGTCCAGCAGACCATTAACTTCCAGAAATGTGGAGAGTCGTCTGTTGACCAATTTTTCCAGGACCTTTGATAAGTAAGGTAACTGGGATATTGGTCTGTAATTGGCCGGATTGTTAACATCTGCCCCGGCCTTCTTTACTAAAGGGGTGACTAGGGCCTGTTTCCATGATGTTGGGAATTCGGCAGAACTGAGGGAGAGATTAAATACTCTGGTAACTACTGGACATATTACAGGGGTAAGCTGGGAGAAAATGTGATGTGGACATGGGTCAAGTGGAGAACCAGACTTGACCTCTAGCATGGCCTTTTCTACTTCCTCTTCTGAAAAAGGACCAAAAGTATGACAGACAGTATGTGCAGCAGTTGGTATATATTGGTCAATTTTTTCCATCTTTGGTTTTGGAAAAGAGGCATAGATGGTATCAATTTTTTCACAAAAAAAATCATTGAGCTTATTACAATTCTCTTGTGAGGGAGTGAGGTGTGCGGAGAGATTAGTTGGGCTGCATAATTCTCTTACAATTTTAAAAAGTTCTTTTGATGAATTTTTATTCTCGGACACTCTGCGTGTGAAATAGTCCTTTTTTGCCTTTCTAATCGCTCTGTGATAGAGTGCTTGAGCTTTCCTAAAACTATCTTTAGTCTCATCTGTCTTAAGTACTCTCCATTTGTGCTCGAGGGAGGTGCAGTTTCTTTTTAAAAATTTAAGCTCAGGTCCGTACCATCTCTCTGATTTTTTGTTGCCTGGTTTATGACGAGATTGGATGGTCGAACAGTGTTCAAGAGCATTTTTAATATTATTGTGAAGAAGGTCTATTTCCTCCTGGATATTGGTACTTGTACAGGAGGGATGTAAAAAATGATTACTGAATTTGTCAAGTGTGAAGGACTTCCAGTTTCTTGTGTTTGCTGTAAATGCACTATATTTTGTAGTCTGGGGGGTGGGGAAATTAATGCGGAAGGTGATCATATAGTGATCGGTCCATACCAATGGGATTAAAGGGTCGATGTCAATAGATTCGATATTAGAAAATATCAAATCTAATGTATGCCCTGCATTGTGTGTTGGTTGATGGACTCTCTGAGATAACTGCAGGATGGACATATCTTCCACTAATAGATTCGTCAGGGAGCTACTGTTGTTATCCAGATGTATATTAAAATCTCCAAGAAGGAGAATGTTCTTGTTCTTCAAACAGACAGGCATGATCTGTGTGAGTAACTGTGAACTAAAATTTAATGTACAGCCCGGAGGATTATAAATTAAGATGCCTCCAAATAGCACACTGGTGTTTATGGACACCGTAAATGCCAGAGCGTCATAATTTCCAACCGGTGCAATACTTTCTTGTCTGCATGAGAGATAGTCTCTAAACAGTAGAGCTACACCGCCACCCCTTTTCTTAGCTCTGTTAACATTCAGTATCTTATAGTCCGGGGGAAGGGCGATGACTATGTCTGGGATATTGTGGTCATCTAGCCATGTCTCAGATAAACACACTAAATCTGGTTGTTGTTCATTAAGAAGGTCCCAGATATACGTGGAATGTTTAGGTAGTGATCTTACATTCATATAGATGCATTTTAAAGGAGATGTGGATAGATGTAATGTCACAGGGTTCAGTGTAGGGGTGCATTCCCATCTACAGTTGTAACAGCTAAAAGGGCCATAGGTATCCATAGGACCCATGTGAGCACAGACGTGTGTATTTGTGATCGTCTTACCAGACAAATATAGCAGTTCGCGGCTTGTATAAGTAAAAGTTCCACTTGATTCTGGGGCCTCGCTGATAATTTGGGCAGGGGTCGTGGCCCCTGGCCCCGGTCGGCCGCGGACGGGCGCAGACGGGCTTGGCTTAGGCGCGGCTTCGGCGCGCATCCGGCGCGCCCGCTGCGCCAGCCCGCTGTGCCGTCTGGCCGGAATACACATTATATAGTGTGTGAGGAGGGTGGGAGGGCAGCGCGACTAGAGCGCAGCCCCAGCCCCAGCCCTACCTAAGATGGCGCCCACCTCGGCAAACAGCAATTCCCAAAAGACGGCTGGGCGAGGCAGGGCAAAGGAAGTCAAGCGTGGAAGAAGGTGTCAGTGTACCTACATCAATTCCCCAGCTAAAATCACTATTTAGAGCCCCCCAATTTAAAATGTTATAAAAACGCTATTTCGCCGTTTTTCCCCGTTTTTCACACCCAAAATCGTCAATACATCTGCCAAAAATAAAATCACTCGCAGCCCTAGTGTCTCTCACTAGGGAGAGCTCTGAATGTCTCAGATGCTGCACACAACCAGCTGATTTACTTCACATGATATGGGCATGCCCATGACTAATTTCCTTTTCGTTAATGGTGCACAACACTGTTGGCCAGGTAGTGCCTGTGGCGGGTAGGGAAACAATTGAATACAGCATTCTGGGGTTGTGCAAGAAGCGCAAAAAAGAGGGAGGGCAGACTAGGTTTGCTAACCTGATATTAATTCTGGTGAAACGATGCATAATGAGGTGGTCCGCTGGGGAAGGGCTGAAAGCATGGAAATTAGGAGATTAGAAAATAGAGGCTTGCGAAAGAACCCAATTGCTTTGGATTGGGTCGCTATGTTGGAGCAGTTTATTACTACCGAACAATCGCTGCATTAAGATTTTGTGTTACTTCAAGACTAGTATTATTGTTAGCTCAAAATAACAGACCTCACTTGATCCCCCATGGAAAAGAATATGTAAACCTGTAGGATGTCTACTTGGAACCATGTGACAGAGCATGACTTGTTTGCTGCACCTGAAAATATGTTAACGCAGTAGTGAGTCTGGGATGGGTGGATGGGTGGGTTCTATATCTAATTGACGCAGGGTGGGGGGGGGATTTATTTGATGACTAGGCCAATAAACGTACAAATGCAGAAATGTTACTCTGCTGATTATAACTTGCTGATTCTGAAAAGTATTTTACTTTTACTGATACTGCAGTTTTCAAGATATGTTGGAATGTTCAGTTTGTTTCGTATTGGTTGAAAAATGTATAATATATGTTTTAAAAAAATGCAGATCCCACATTAAATGAAAGATAAGATATAGGCTTTTGAAAAACTCTTATCAATTTTTGACAGTGCATAACAAATTTGGCATGGATTGCAAAAAGTTTGAATTTTTAAAGTGATCAAATACAAGTGTTAAAATGGCATTTATTTAACTTCTGGGGAGTGCCAGCAGTATGAAAGATTATGTGTAGGAGAATGAAAAAGGTATGCAAGAGTAGTATATCTACTTTATTTGTGCAAATGGATGTAGGTTCAAATCTCTACGTTTGAATGGGCTCATACTAAAATAGTGCACCAAACATTAATAGCTAAGAGTTAGCAAAACAGGTAAAACGTTTGGAATCTTATATAATAGTTAGGACTCCTTAGGAAGTTTTAAAAAACTCAGTTCTGATTAAGAACTCTTGAATAATTGTTTGAAATCCCAACTACCTGGTAGTAATCCTGAGAAAAGTCAAGAATTATGAGTAACAGACATCCTGGCCAATAATTAAGAGCCCTGTTCAACAGTTATGAATCCTTAGAAATAGTCACGAATCCCAAATAAGAGTTAGGAATACTAAAAAAGATGTATAATTCCCGAATATATGTACGGAATTCCAAGTGAGACTTGGCCACCCTCAGCAATATCTTGAGATTGTAGGTAAGATTCATAAATCATGAGAACGTGTAACAACAAGCCTTGAACAAGAGCTGTGAATCCTGTGTAATATTAGAAATAATTAATGTTTCAAGCTTCAGGTTATTTAGTATTGCTTGGTTAATTAAAACCTTTGTAACAATAAAACTACTATAAAACATAATTAAAACTGATTAAGTGGCAGTATCACCCTACATCGAGTTGTCCAATGTAAATACTTCCGAATGAGATTTAAATCCTGAATAAGAGCTGGGAATCCCAAGAAAAAAATATGAATCTTGATTAAGAGTTTTGAATCATAAGTAAAATTATAAATCCCATTTCAGAGTTAGGTATGCTGATAAGTAGCTTGGAGTGCGAGAGGAAGATTTAGAAATGTTGAGTATGAGTAAGGAAACGTGACTGCGAAACACTGGCGAATCCAAAACAAATGGGAATCCTAAATAACATTTACGGAATTTTAAGAAATACTATAGAATCCTAAGAGAAAATAGGAATCCAGAGCCTTTGTGGGGTGTACTGGGTGAACCTTAAACGTTAGTAAGAATTAGGAATTCCAAATAACAGGGAAACCAAGAAAGAATTAGCGATCCTTAATGATACTCGGGAAGACTATGGGGCACATGCATCAAAAATCGGTAAAGCGATTCCTTATTAGCGAAAAATAAGGAATCGCAAATAAGGAATCGCGTATTGGGATGCGTGTACAGAATCAGTATTTTTTAGCGATTCGCTACAAATCGCTAAAAAATACTGAATACATGATTGCGATTCACAAAAAATTAATTAGCTAATAACAAAATATGTATTAGCAAAATCGGTATTAGCGAAAGCGGTAATAGCGAAATCGGTAATAGCAAAATCGGTAATAGCGAAATCGCAAAAAACGGGTCGCTCCAGAAGCAGGCTGATGACATCACAACCAGGAAGTCATCCAGCCCATGCTTCATTCGGTGCCCTGAGGAGCTCAGAGGAGGAGGCAGAGGACTGAAGCTGACCTGAGAGACTTCACCCTCACAATCCAGCTACTCTACACCTCGCCAGGATGGATAACAATGCTGCACAGACAAGTGCCACGCCCAGGAAGAGGAAGATTAAATTCTCTTAGAGGGAATTGGAACACCTGATAGAGGGGATGAGCAGCAGGCAAGATAAGCTGTTTGGCAAGTTGTCCCTGAAGGTGCCAGAAGCTGAGAAGCGCAAAATATGGCTGCGCATTAAGGAGAAGGTAAATGCTGTGGGAGTCACACACCGCAGCATTGACGAGCTGAAGAAAAGGTGGTACGACCTCAGGAAACGGGCCAAGGAGCACATAGCAGAAAGGGTGAAGGAAGCGCTGACACAGGAGGGGGACCATCCAAAGTACCCGCCAAGACAGCCCTGGAGGACCTCGTTGAAGGGACGATGGAGCCTGAGGCAGTCATGGGAGTCACCAAAATGGATACTTTTGGCGCAGCAACCACATATGGTAAGATAGATACCTTCAGCAATACGCTGCGTATTGTATACCCATGCACATCCCCCCAGGCAAATCACAGTGTGCAGGAAGAAGTCCATTACTCATATATCCTTACATACGTATAGCATCATGGGAGTTGTAGTCATGTTAGCCAAGTGTGCATGGATAATCACCAATACGCAAGAAAAAACACCAGCAGTACATGTCAGACAGTGTGTTTAAATCTGTGATTTAATATGTGAAAAATTAGGCTAAATGACAAACAGAGAGAGGAACAAACTAAAATAACAATGCACTGTTTCACAAACAGATGCATCTCCGGTGGACTAAGATGACAGTGAGCGCCTCATCATTTCAGAGACACCGGCAGAGACAGATGGAGAGACTCCGTCGGACCCTCAATCCACACCAGCACCAGAAAAAAACAGGGCACATCTGCCCGCACTGCAGGAAATGGAAGCTGAGCCGACCCCAGCACCCACAACAGTCCCCAGCCAGACACGTGTTCCTTCACCAGCTCCAACACCAGCACGTGGCCGAGTCAGAAAACAGCGCAGGTCCAGGAGCAGAATTGCGTCAGAATCAGGTCAGGCTCCAAATGTCTATGCTGGGGTTGAGTCGCAGATGCTACGTGTCCAGCACCTGAAGGGGAGACATATGGGCACAATAAACCTGCAGATCTCCAAGCTGGTGAAAAACATGAGCATGATGACAGGCTGTGTGCATAACCTAACAACAGTTGTCACAGAGGGGAATCAGGAGATAAACAAGAGCCTACAGGAGCTCACCTGTGCCGTTATAGCAGACACACTAAGCGTGGGAGGCATCGGCAGGGCTTGCTTCGTCTTTCTGCGAATACTAGGGCCATCACCAAGCTCTGCAACAGCACAGCTGTCTTGTCACAGCTCTCCGTGTCACTGCAGATTGACCTAGGACATTTCTGCGGGGATGTTGCTAAAGCCTTAGGCCATGTGACCACTGCTGTGGAACATCTACAGTCTGGGACATTGAGTGTCAGCAACTTGGAAGGGGAGGAGGGTAGTGAGGAGGCATAGAGCATGAGCAGCAAGTCCGTGCCGGAGACCACTAGCAGTTTGCGCAGTTTGCGCAGCTCAACAGCCACAGGCACACATCAGACAGGAGGCTGGGGTTACGTGGCAAGAGGCGCTAGACTTGCATTTCTGCCTCTTTCTCCATGGTGGTGTAACCATGTACAGCTTTAATATTGTGATTGCACTCCCATGCTGTTAACGATTATATTTCATTTCATCAACCAATGCAATCACAGTCATGTTTCCTGTGAATAAAACATTTGCATTCAAAGACATTTTGTGATGGCTCATTCTTACCAGGCTCAGAAGTGATGTTGTGTGATGTATGTCCGCCTCCTCTGACCTTCAGCTGTGTTTGGCACGTGTGACTGTCAGTGTTGTGCGGATGGTTGGTCATCCTGATCGTTGTCATTTCCATCCATCTCAATGGGTATCCCCCTTCTGGTTGCAATGTTGTGTAGCATGGCACATACTGCTACAATCCTGCAGCAGGTCTCGGGGTTGTATTGCAATTCACCACCAGTCTTATGTAGGATCCGGAAGCGTCTTTTCAGGATCCAGAATGTTCTCTCGACCACATTTCTCATGCTAATATGTGCCACATTGTAGTGCTGTTCCTGTGGTGTTGCTGGGTTGAGGTAGGGGGTCAGGATATATTCCCACAAGGCGTATGCGCTGTCACCTACAGGGTGGGTAGCAAAGGGTTAGCCGCAGTAATGCAATTACATATGGGATAATGATGTAACAAATAGGTATATGTATGTACCAAGTAGGTGTCCCTCTCCAAATTCACCGTTGAGCAGACGCCTGTGGATGCCCCTGTGCCGTAATATATATGAGTCGTGTGTGCTCCCTGGAAATTGTGCCACTATGTCCGTAATGATGTGCTTGGCATTGCACACGACCTGGACATTGATCGATTGATCGATTGATAGGACTTCCTGTTACGGAAGATGTACTTGTTAGCTGAGGGGGGACAGATGGTTACATGCGTGCAGTCCATGCATCCTATTACATGGGGTAATTGGGCCACCTGGTAGAACTCCAGTTTGGTTTGGTTCAACTGCTGTGGGGATGTGGGGAAGGTCATGTGGGGATGTATCATTGTCAGCATGGTATCAATGAATTTACGGAAGAAGCGTGAAAGTGCGCTCTGTGAGATGCCTCCGGCTACTGCTACGACCCCCTGGAAACTTCCAGACGCCAGTAGGTGCAGGCTGCATAGGACCTGGACGTGTGCAGGAATGGCATTGGTTCTACTGGCCTGGTGCTGCAGTAGTGGTTCCAGGTTAGCAATTAGGCGCATTATCATGGCACGATTCAGACGGTACTTGTCATATATTTTGTCATCATTTTGGGCCAGCAATGTAATGCGCACTCTGAATACCCTCTCCTGGATCCTCCTCCTGCGCTGAGCTGCTGCAATTATTTCCAACCTCCTTGCTAGCACGTAGAGGGCTGCCATTTTGTAACACTTATGGGGTCTCCAGTGCCATTTTTGAAGGGTTTCAGATAGTTTACACCTGTGAATTTTTTGTATTAATTTTTTTGTGTTTCATCAGCTTTACCTCCTGGTTGTGATTCCCCTTATTCTGCTCATGCTAAATTGTGATTTTGATGAAATTCGGTATTTGCGAATTTTGATGAATTTCTTTGCAATTCTTTATTTGCTAATCGCTATTGGCACACGTAGTTGATGTTTTGCGCTATTTTCAAATCGATAATTTGCGATTCTGTAAATTACCGGGTTTTTTTTTGGGCGATTATGTCTTTTTTTTGCTATTGGGGTTGGTGGATTGGAATATGTTGTTTTGCGCTCTGTAACGCCCTATTTTAACGAATCGCAAATTTAACGAGGTCGATTTTGCTTGATGCATTGGCCAGTAAGAGTTAGCAATGAATTGCGATTTCTAAATTGCGAGAGCCTTACAGTTTGATGCATCGAAGAATCCCTTTTTAGCGGGTGCAAACGTCCGATTTTTGCAAATCGCACCGTTTGCGCTCGCAAAAAAGGTTGATGCATGTGCCTGTAAGTCTTTTACCATTAAAAAGATAAAGTATCAGCTAATAATTCCTCTATTAGTAGTAAGTATAACAACACATTTTTATCGTTTCACTTTATAAATTTCGATTCGGGGATGTTTCACAAGAAAGAGTGAGTGCACATTAGTCATGCCAAAGTGTATTTCCTGAAATGTCCACTAGATGGCAATAATTGATACTCCAAGCAGGAATGTCTTTCGCAAATTAAAGTGTGGCTGCACAGAATATATCATCAATAATAAAGTTAAATCTAGAACATGAATGTCTTTTTAGAACGGAAAATAACATCATTTGAAAAGCATTTGTTACTTTTGGGAGTCGATAAAAAGTCACGGCTCACCAGAAAAAGCCCTCAGGAATGTTCAAACCGTTAGGATCAAAAGGCAAAACTCAACAAGTTAGAATGTCATTTTCCAATTCGGCAGTGAAAAGAATGTTGCATAACTGTTTTCATGAGGAATAAAGAGGTGTTACAGAAAAAAATGAATATTTAGTTCTGAAAGCAGGTGTTGTGCTACCTAATGTGTCAACGGCATGTGGCACGCTCCTTTAATTATAATTGTATGTACCTAGTGCCTACACCCCCTGACGAGGAATTGAAGCGCCTAATGGTAAGTAACATACTTCTCTGGAACGGAACCAAAGGTTAGTGGTTTTGTAATTTATTGGGATTAGTTATGTGCTGACAATGAAAAAAACATTCCCGTTAGATATGATCTTTAGTGGGGGAAATGTGGTTTCAGGAAAATATTTGGTGAGATAGATAAACAGGATGGCGGAGGTAAGGTAAGGTTATGCTTAGGATGAAGGAAAAGTGTTTTAAATGATTGGGGGTAAGGCTTTCTGAGATAACCAGCAATCTGAGAATTGAAGCTGTATAAAAACACATCATATACAATGGTTCTTTTCCTGGGCAGACGTGTTAAACATACATGCCTGAGTGTACACATCATTTAAAGATTGAGAATCCAAGACTGCTACGTGCCAATCATTGAGCAGTTCATTTAAACATAGCCTAGACTATTCCAAGCGTGGTACAGGGTATGTACACTGCACTTGAGAATGTGGCACAGACACCTTCTTTAAGAAAAGTCTCATTTAATGATCTTCCTTCACATTCTGCATAGGATGTTTCACTCACTGGTAAAAATGACATTTGGCACTGGCGGAGGGTATCTCACCAAGGCACAGTCACATGTATACATTATTTTGTATCTAATTCCATTCTACGTTGTTTCTATGGCACAGCAGAGCAGCTGCCGATATAAAAGGTACCTAGTGCTGATAGAGCGCGCGAGGCCACCCGACCAATAGTTTTCGCCGTTTCCGGCTTCCGGGCCCATATACTTTCAAATCACCATATACATCGATCAGGTGACTTCACGAGCTCTACCAATTTGTGTGTGTGTTCCCTACTATTAATTTCCAGTGCACCCGACTTACCATCCACCGATGCGGGTACCTAATGACCACAATGAATCAGGGAGCTAGCTGAAAAGAAAAGGCAGCAAAATACAAACCCAACCAATAATGTTCAAATATTGTTTAAATGACCACGGACAACTGGAAGTTTTAAAATGTTTATCTAAAGTTCGTTCTCTTCATGCATCAAGTATACAAGAATGAGACAATCAATGACCAAGATAATGTAAATTATGTAGCTATATAAAAATAATGATAGAGTAATCATTGAAATACTGATATAAAATGCAAGAGAAAATACTATGCAATTCAGTAATATCTAAGCATGGGCAGACTATGTATGGGTAACTATAGGAGGGCCTATAATGAGTAACACGCTTCACTTAAAGTAAAGGGGCCTTTGAACAGTCTAGGTAATGAAGTTCTAGACCATATCAGAAAATTACAAACTGCAATGCAAAATATAATCTCTAACAAGTGAGAAGACATAGGAACAAACTTATGAAAATATGTAATTGACTTTCAATAGTTGCGGAAAGGCATGGAAAATATAACATATGCAATGATGAACTTTATTAAAGCAAAAGTTAGAAATTCAGAAGGTGCAAGATTTTAAGAATTTCAGAGCAATATTTACCTAGAATGGTGTGGAAACCAAACCCTGGCCACGGGTCAGTTAAGGACAGGAAACCCTCAAGGAGGGATACCCCTCAAAGGACAGCAGGTGCAGAATGGACACCCAGGACAGGACAGGATACCCTCGGAATAGGAATCAGGACAGGACCCTCAGGACAGGACAGCAAACCCTCAAGACAGGACTGCTCAGGACAGGACCGCTCAGGACAGGACCGGAACCCACAGTTCGGAAGCAACGCCTGCGCTCCACCCGCTCTGCAGCTATCGATCAAGACCCCGATTGGGTCAGCGAACTCCCAGTTAAGTGCTTCGCCAGCACTTTAAGGTTCAGTAGAACCTTAGACTATGGTCAAATTCGGACAGAGTGCTCCGCAGCTCTCTGTATCTTCAGTCACCTATTGAGTGCGTTGGGTCAGTGACAGGTCAGCTAAACCAGACAAGTCGGACGGTTCACTAGGTGAACCCAGGGTAGATATACAGTTTGGGGACAGTGTACCACCCCCCAATGTTGCAAAGTGTCAAAATCCCTCAATTTCGATTGGTCCTAAGGTAGAATTTGGGTAACACACCAATCACAATATAGTATTTCAAGCCTACATTTGCATAGTAGGGTACCGCCTAACTAGATTGGGGTTCCCATGAGAAGTTGTGCAGTAATACAATGGCAATTTTAACAATATTGCACTGCGAGAACATGTGATTGGTTCAGCCGAGTTTTCAGGTCGTTTCTCAGGAGCATCTTGCTCGTCACTGCCAACTGGCTGTGTTCCATCAGTCAAGGTCTGCTGTGCCTCGGCAAGTCGCGCAGGCGCAGAAGGGACCTCCAAGATGGTTCTCGGTACATACAGAACCCCATTCCCCGCGGTACATGAAAAGTAAGCGAAAACAAATTAATACATAATAATGTCATTATGAAAACACATCACAGGGTTTGTACTTTTAACTCATCATCAAGAAATAAACTTATGCGTTTAAATGTTAGCTACATTGATACGGGTACAAGAGCAGTGGCACGAGCAGTACCACATGATAAGCACAGCTATGAATTACGCATGCGCATAAATTTCCCTCCACTTCTGCAGACGCGTCAGGACACGTGAGTGTGGCTGACGCATGCGCAGTAACCAAAATACAAGCAGCGGCCATTTTAGGTGACTCGAGTAAATTATTTTAGTAAAACACATGTGCAAGCTTCACGATCCTTATCCAAACTAAACATAAATGTTAGTAAAACATACACTTGTTACCGTATTACACATAAAAGAGGTTCTTGACTTCGGCAAGCCGCAAAATATGCGAAGCTTTGCTTCATCAATCCCCTCTTTGATGATATTTACTATCATCACAAAAATAGAACCAGATGCCAACTTTCTTTCATACTTTATATAGCTCTATCTCTTCCAGCAATCGTTCTAACTTTTCTCTCTCAGTTTTAGTAGGGTGAGAAGTCTTCACCTTTTTGTATATCTGATCATTCACTTCCTCCAACTCAATTTCATCCACACTCCGTTTCAACCCTCTTGCATTTACCTCGTGCTTCTTGGTGCGCTTGCGGCATTTACAACAGATAAAAATGAGAAATATAATAAGACCTATAATACCAATTGGCATCAGTATCTTGAACAACAAGCTTTTACCTACACTAGCAAGCCAATGACCTACATTTGAGAGACCATCTACCAGTCTCTTCCAGGCACTATCAACCTCGAGTGGTTTGAGTTCCTTTGTCAAATTAGTAATGTTTTTCACATATCTTTTGATCTGTACACTTTTATCCGGAATATAAGTGCAACAATGTTGCGCCTTCAACATCCGGCAGACTCCGCCCTCTTTCGCTAATAAGGTGTCAAGAGCAAGTCGATTCTGTAAAACCATTGATCTGATCGCAACCATTTCGGTATTGACCAGCAGAAATCCATGAGCTGTTTCAGTAGACAGCACATCTACTATAGTAGACAATTTGCAAATTCTGTGAGTGTTCAGAACCACTCCCACTCCAGGTATAAGTGCACTGAAAATACTACCCATAATTTCACCTATACTTTCTCTTTTACTACGCACTAAGCCATTAGTATTTTCATTGCTTCCAGCTTTTCCATTCACATGGTATATTCTCGGGAAGACAATGCCAAAATAGCAGCTTCCATACCAGTGATCCGGCAATTTGAAATAAGCCTTGTCCCCACAAATATAATAAATTCCAGGAAACACAGGCTCTGACCCATTTTTGAAACCCCAACCTCCAATTACCTTGTAATTATGTTCGCATTCACTGGAACCAATGAAAACATTATTATAATAGCTAGTCTTCTCACGATGAAGACATAGCTTGCCTTTCTTTTCAAAATCCAGCAACAGAGCAGGTCCCGCCCCACCATTTGAGGTGCCTTCCATGTTCTCTGCCCACTTTGGCTTTTTCTGACTTTCGTCATTAGCCTTCTTTTGTATTTTAATTCTTCTTTTCTCTGCCATGTTCAGGAACATCTTTTCCTGTTCACGCAAAGAACAAGTCAAGTTATCTCTGTGTGCATCTGCTATGTCAATGTTACCTATGGTCAAGAAGTAGTCTCCCATATATCTTATGGTGTCGCTTTTAGTATGTACAGGATTCAAGTTCCCACGTATAGGAAGTTCCGAAAATATTACGTCATTATTAGAGTAATAGTACTGTAACGGTCCTCTTTTGTAAAATAAACTAGCTAAAATGCTACAGGAGATTCCATATGTTAATGGCAAGTGATGGTATGTCACGCCTTCAGCCACAGAAGTAGGTAGCTTCATGCAGACATAGCAATCTTCAATTTCCATAGTCTCTACATAGTGTATTAACAAGTTTGCAAAAACATTTAAGTGTGTCCTGTTCTTAATTCCATGATAATGTAGTCCTCCCTCATCTGATGCTTCTACGTCTCGTTTTGTTTGTCTCAGTGCTCTCTCATGTCTTGCTACACTCTGTGTTGTCAACTCCTCACTGTCTGTATTTACAATTTCAGTAGGGACCATGTTAGTATCTTTACTTACAGTGAAGGGTATAAAGATTGTTAGTCCTATCCAAATTACTATCAGTACTACTATACTACATATACACACCTTGCAGCACGTCTTGAAACGACTGCAACTAGGTCTACCATTCACAGTTGAATCAGACATTTCGGCTCAGAAGAAGTTTCTTGACCCCTCTTTGTGGCTTTACACAGCTAGCTTACTTTGTGCAAATTCACGGTGGTTCGTCTTCTTCTTCAGCAGAGTACTCAGGGACGGGCTCTCCGTCGCTTACGTCAGTTATATCAAGATCTTCAAGTTCTTCCAAAACAAGTGTCCATTCAGGAGACTTGTATTTCTTGTTTTGTCTTTTTAATCGTTCACTCCTTCTTTTGGAAGAGTTTTCTTCTTGCTCTGCTATCCGTGCACTTCTCCTTGCTTCTGCACGTTTCTCTTCCACCGTCTTTATCCTTAGCCTTAGTCTTTTTATGAACCTAGGCTCAAGGTTGTTTCTTTTCTTTAGTCTCTTAGTGGGTACTTGGACTTCACCTTCTTCTCTTATCCTCTTATCCTCTTTAGCTTGTAGCAATTCCGCTTCACTTTCTTCTTCTTCTTCCCTTATCTCGCTAGTTCCAGGGCTATCATCAATTTCTTCTGCCTGGTTACTAATCTGGCCTAGTTCAGGAATATTTTGTTTTTGGCTTTCGATTGTCTCTATTTCTGTTTCTGTTTCTGTTTCCTGAACCCGTTCTTCTAACCCTATCTGATCCTGTTCAAGCACTTCGATCTCTTGATTTTCTTCTGCTCGAACTATTATTCTATTTCTAAGCTGTTCCTTATCCACATCAGGAGTTAGTGGAGGTGTATCGAACACCTGTTCTGTCCCTGTCTGACCTTCTCCTTCCTCAGTTTTGATGTGAATCTCAGGCGGCTGAGGTTCTTCGCCTGTGCCTTGCTTTTCCTGACTAGTCCACTCTCTACCTTCACTAAGTCGCTCTCTTGTTCTGATAGGATCTTCAGTCAGATCAATCATCGGTATCCATTCTTCTGGCCATATGCTTGGCAGCTCGTCATCAGCTACTCCTGGCTCAGCTTCCTGGACCTCTTCAGCAGGCTGGATTCTTGGCAGTTCGTAGTCAACTACTCCTGGGCCAACGTCTGCTGTTCCTGCAGCCTGACTGGTGCTGGGCTGCTCGTTGTCAGCTACTTCTGGTCCGTCTCCTGCAGAGTCCTCTGCTGGTTGCCCTTCTTCTGCAAATTCTTTGTCTGGTAATACCTTCTGGGTGTGGCCAGCGTGGATCCACTGGGGAACACCTGCGACCTTCACTGCAGTGGTTGTTACCAGGATTACTTGGCGTTTCTTTCCCCACCTTGGTGCCAGACAGTTTGATCGAGTGTGCTTCTTTATTTTGACCCAGTCTCCTGGAACCAAGCCGTGGAGAGGAGTCGTTGGATTGAGGATGCCGTCGTCTCCAATCTGGCGAGAGATAGAACGCACTTGGTCACCCAATCTTCTGCAGTATTCAAGCACCAAATCATCAGTAATACTCAACAGTTTGCTTCCTGGCACCCATGCTTGTCTCATCACTCTTCCCATAATGATTTCATGGGGACTTAGGCCTGTCTTGCGGTCAGGAACACTTCTCAGTCCCATCAGGACCAGGGGCAGAGCCTTCACCCAGGTCATGCCAGTTGCATCAGTCAGCTTTGCTAGTCTGTTTTTGATAGTTCCATTTACTTGTTCCACTATTCCAGAAGCCTCTGGATGATATGCACAGTGTAGTTGCTGCCTTATTCCAAAGGCCTTACAGAGTTCAGCCAGTATTTCATTCTGGAAATGTCCACCCTTATCTGATTCAATAATGAATGGCACCCCGAATCTAGGTATCAGTTCTTTTAGTAAACACTTCGCTACTGTCAGTGCGTCACTTTGGGGAGTAGGGTAAGCTTCTACCCATTTTGAAAATACGCAAACAATGACAAGGACATATCGCTTCCCTTCACAACGGGGCATGGTGATGAAATCAATCTGTATCCTTACAAAGGGACCCCCTGATCTCCCAATTTTGCTCAGTTCAACCATTGTCCTCTTGCCTGGGTTCATCTGTTGACATGACAGGCACCTCTGGCAGAGGGACTCTGCTACTTTCCTGAACTTCTTACTATACCAAGTCTGTTGAAATACCAGAATCATGGCATCCCTACCAATGTGTGACCCTTCGTGTATTAATCTTGCCATTGTGCCAAGCAAGTGTCGGGGTAATACAGGCATACCAGTTGGGCCCAAGATGACACCATCCACACGTCTCGGTCTACACCCATCCTCCTTCCATTTCTCTCTTTCTTGCCAAGGAGCCGACTCCTGCCATTCTCTCACTTCATCCCAAGTAGGCACTTCCTCAAACACCTGAAGTTGGCAGCTGGTTCCTGGCCCCCCTCGTTTTGGATTTACGATATACCGATCTCTGGCACACCATTGGGCCACTCGATCAGCATAATCGTTTCCCAGTGATACTTTGTCCATGCTCTTCTTATGAGCACCGCATTTTACCACTGCCAGTTCCTTGGGTAACTGGATGGCCTCTAAAAGGTCATGCACAACCTTTGCATTCCGAATGGGAGTACCTGAGGAAGTCAGGAATTCCCTCTGTAGCCACAATTGGCCAAAGTCATGAACAACTCCATAACAGTACTGACTGTCAGTATACACTGTTATGCGTATATTCTTCCCAATTTTGCAAGCTTTTATCATAGCAATCAATTCGGCTACTTGTGCAGACTTGATGTTATATAGGTAACCTGCTTCTTCAATTTTTGTTAAAGAGACTACTGCATAAGCAGCACTCAGGCCTCCTAGTTCATGTCTTAGACAGGAACCATCTACAAACAGCTCTTTATCATGCTCAGGCAATGGCGTTTCTTTTATGTCTGGGCGTGGTTTTGTGCTGAACTCTGTCAGATCAATGCAATCATGTTCATCATCATCCCCACCTTCCATTTCCAGGGAGTCGGGGAGTAAAGTGGCAGGGTTCAGAATACCGCACCTAACAATGCTTACATTTGCTGCACCCACAAGAATCCTCTCGTATTTAGTCAGCCGACTAGGGGTGAGATACTGCGTTTTAGTTCTGGTCAATAGAATTACCACTCCATGTGAAACATACACAGTCACAGGATGTCCCATGACTATGGACTCACTTTGTTCCAAACTTGCACAGGTAGCAGCTACTGCTTTCAGACAGCCTGGCAACCCAGCAGCTACTGGGTCCAAGGTGGCAGAGAAATAGGCCACAGGCCTTCTGGTCGTGCCATGTTCTTGAGTCAGGACTGACAATGCGCAATTATCGCGAGTGTCACAGAATAGGGCAAACTCTTTGGAATAATCTGGCATTCCCAGCGCAGGGGCTGTACACAGACAGTTTTTCAGTCTTGTGAAGGCCATTAGGCTTTCATCGTCCCATTCTACAATGTCTGGCATTCCTCTCGTGGTCATTTTTATCAAAGGCCTGGCTAAGACTGCAAATCCCAGAATCCACTGCCTGCAGTATCCTAGTACTCCCAGGAACATTCTGACGTCCTTTTGAGTACGAGGCAACTGCATCTTTTGAATTATTCTCACTCTTTCTGATGTGACTTTTCTGACACCCTTTTCTATCTGGTGTCCTAGATATTTCACTGATTTTGCACAGAACTGTAGTTTGTCAGGGGCCACTTTATGCCCTTTCTCACACAGATGATTTAGGAGGGCAATGGTGTCAACTACACAGTCCCTATGACTTTTAGACGCCAGTAGAAGGTCGTCTATGTACTGCACTAAGACAGAGTTCCCAGGTAAGGTCAAAGTCTCTAGACATTTCTTCAAGATCTGATTAAAGATAGAGGGGCTCTCTGTATACCCCTGAGGGACCCTGTTCCAGCAATACACGTGACCTTCGAAGGCAAATGAGAAAAGAAATTTGCTGTCGGGGTGCAGGGGTATCGAAAAGAATGCATGACATAAATCAATCACAGTGAACCACTCAGCATCCCAAGGAATCTGGTACAATATCACTGCTGGGTTCGGGACAATAGGGCAGCAAGGAACTACAATTTTGTTTACCTTTCTCAGGTCTTGCACTACCCTATACTTGCCACTAGGCTTCTTGATGCCCATAATCGGTGAGTTGCATGGGCTGCTCATCACTTCCTGTATGATGTCTCCTTCTAATAATTTTTGTATTTCCAGAGTGACACCTGCCTTCACTTCAGCATTCATTCGGTAGGGCTTAGTGTTAGGATATACTGCATTGTCCTTGATGGCTATCTGTATGGGGTCCACATCTTTCATTAATCCCACATCTTTTCCAGTGAAATCCCACACCTCTGGCTTTACCGCTTTCTGGAGTTCTTGGGGCAAATCCTGCAGGGTCAATCTTTTAATTTCTGAGTCAGGTCTAAGTAACAATAATTTATAAATGCCATCTTCATCCGGGGTCTGTATTTCAACACCTTTTGGTGTGCAAAAGATGGTACAGTTCATTTTGCACAGCAAATCACGACCCAGTAGATTCACTGGACTGGTGTCACAGACAACAAACCTATGCATCTGTTTAAAATTTCCAATTGAAATCTCCATTGGTTCGGTAACAGGAGTACTAATCAATTGATTAGATACACCCACTACTTGGATATTTTCTCCCGAGAGGGGTAGGTTTGGAACGTCCACTGTTCTTACAGTAGAACGGGTAGCGCCAGTGTCCAACAGAAAGGTGACATCATTTCCGTCAACCTTTCCTTCAATGTATGGTCCAGTCTGGTCTACCGGCAAGGAAGCGCCAAGTACGCACTCCTCGTCCTCCCCTCTCAGGCCCCGTCAGTCCTGATCATTACAAAGGAAGGTATCATTTAGCAGATACTGCGAAGTTGCTGTATTTCTGTTCTCACCGCTTTCCCAAACTTCTATCTCCTCACCCTCTGCTTGCCTTCCCCTGTATACCTGCTTGGGTGCTCGAGGCACCTGAACTGTTTTTACCTGGGGTTGAGTCTTTCTTGGTTTTTCTTTCTGCGTCTGTGGAGTTAAATCAGGAGTTTTTGCATTATCATCTAGTAATTGAGGACACTCATTTCGCCAGTGTCCAATTTCGCCGCACTGATGGCAGGGAAATTTCTTCATAGCCTCTTCCCTGCTAAATTTTGGCCGGGGCTTTCCTCCACCCCCTCACCCAGGATTTTTGTTCTCAGCATTCTTAACCATGTTACTCAATTGTTTTTCCTGCTGTTCTGCGAGCTTCACCTGAGCCCACATCACTTTTTCCTTAAGGGCCTTTTTCTTTTCTGCCATCTCGTCCTCGCAGTACTTAGCGTACCGCAGGACCTCATCCATTTTCTTAGTATGCCAACAAATTTTATTATCTTTTATCCACTGATAAATTTCAGGTCTTAAACCATTTACAAACCTGTAAATAAAGTGCGTCATGTCCTTCAAATCGATGTTATCAATACCACTGTAAGTTTTAAATACCTGTAATAACCTCTCATAGAAGGAGTGCACTGTCTCGTCCCTTTCCTGTGTTGTTCTATCTATTTTTGTCCAATCAGTTTCTTTTGCGGGCACCTTTTCTTTCAAATGCTGAATTACCTGCTCATATTTTCGCATGACATCCTTTGATGGCTCCCCTGTTTCCTTATTTCTTGGGTACTCCTCACTGGGCCAGTCTATGGCTATTTTACACTGGGTCCATAAATCTACCGGAACCACAATGTCGAAAAACCCATCCAGGTCTTTCCACAGACATTTCTGTACCTTCACGAACCTCTCCACCTGCCTGTACCAGTCTACTGGTTTCTCCCGTAATTTTGGAAAATCGTTCGTAAAGGACACAATATCCTGTCTAGACCAGGGGACATGCACATATTTCCCTCCAGGTACTTCGCGCATGGGGCATAACTGCTCAGGTTTTTCTACCTCCCTTAAAGCAAATTCAGGAGTCACTTGTCGGGAGCGAGCCTCTTCCCTCTTTTTCGCCCACCTGCTTCTCCATCTTTCCACATCTCCCCATTTCTGCAGTACCCCCAATAATTCTTTAATCTGCAACTTTTTTCCTGCCACATTCAGGTGCTCTATATCTTTGTCTGAGAAGTCTGCTCTGTACGGTTTCTGTAAGGGCTTGGATTTTGAGATATCTACCCCCATACTAACTGCTGTTTCGGTCAGTTTTTCGTGGAGCACTCTGGTGTTCCTTGTAAAGCTTTTACATATAAACGACAATTCTTCTTCAGAGTAGGTATTCAATCGATCCAACCCCACATTTCCTGCCATTAATTCTTCTATTTCTACCCTCAGCTTGTAGAGGTCTAAAGGTTTCGTTTGCGGAGTCTGTTTCTCTAATTCACGACTCCAACTCTCAATTTCATCTGGAGTTACCAGAGAGACATTCCTAGTGCCTGTTGCGGATTCTAATTTAATCTCTTTCGCATTAAAAGGGTTATGCCTCTGCTGCATTCCCTTTCCGGTCGGTTTGTTTGGCAAGTCCAAGAACGCAACTTCAGACTCGCACTCACTGGACTGATCATCTATGATTATCGGTTCCTGTCTCGGGGGTGCCATGACTGGGGTTATAACTGGAGTAATCGGATTTCCCTGACCATTTCCGTATAACGGGACCACTGGTCCAATAGTTACTGGAATAGTCAATGCCTCAGGACTGGTATTTAACTGGGAGATTTTCTGAATTATTTCTGTCCTTTGTCTAGCTAGAGCCTCTTGCTCCTTTTCCACTAGTATCCTTCTTAAAGTCGTGTCATGTAATATCTGTGGGGTCAAAGGAGGAGTAAAACTCGGGGCAGTAGGATGCGTTTCACTTGGTCCCCCACCATAATTTGGTTTCGGAAATAAAGTTCCAGTGTTAAAGGACCTGCGCTCTTCCCCATATGGAGGTTGAACAAAAGGCAGTCCTGAATTCGATGGTTTCTCTTCGCTTTCATACAAGGGTCTGGGAAACAAAACTTTCGTACGTGAATATTTTTCTTCCTGGCTTGCGGGCACTTTGGGATATATATCCCTTGTTTCCGCCGGTTCGGGTTTCTCAGAATAGGGCAATACTTGACCACCCCCTCCCAGTCCTAGGAATCTGTCTTCTTCCTTGAGGAAGTGGCGTCGGGGAGCATCTCCTACACTGGAAGGTCGGGTTCCCTCGTTATAAGGTGGCGGACTTCTGGTACAGATGTCATCTATCAGTTCATCATCTGATTCCCCCGGGGCCCCCCAATGTTTACACTTTTCAGTACTTTTCTCACCCGCTGCAGGGTTATGACATGCCGGCATCATGGGAAACAGACCCTCAACAATCATGCTCTGCCTCCACTGTTTCATCCTTTTATCCCTGGACTCCTGTTTCAGTCTGGGGTACCACTTGGTCAAACCCTTGTCCATTCGGGGTCTTTCTCTTTCAAAAGCCTCAATCTCCCATTCCTCTAATGCCTCATACTGCGTTAGTCTCGGTCTGGGATGCAGTTCATTCATCCGAGTTCTTAAATTAAATAGGATCCTACCATTGAAAGTACCATCTAACGGAAAAGCCAATACTCCGTCATCTTTTGTGTACTTCACCCAATTCTCCAACCACACACAAGTATTGTACCCTCGGTCAAACATCATGAATGAGGCAGGAGTATTAGGTGGTGGGACAAGAACACCTTCTCTAGATTTAATCGGTTTGTCCGTTTTGAAATAATTTTTCACCTTACTTACAAGGGACAATTTTCTCTTGGTTCCGTACATAATATCGTATCTATTAGTCTTCCACTGATCCCTTTCAAACCCTAGGTGCCTTGGATCAGGTCGAGTTCCTGTAGTCTGCGAGTGCCACATACGACTTCTACGCTAAACTTTGTTTACAAACTACCTCCAATCAGAACGCTCTTCAGAAATCCGTGCAACCAATGGGTGCGCGACTCTGTATAATCTCCGCCAATGGGTGCGCGGCCCCTTCGTGAGACAGTTCCCACGCTCTGGCTCTCACCCCTCCTTTACAATACCAGCTTCGCTACCCGCCCGCTGCTTCTACCAATCCCAGCGCGGCACAGAGTGACGTCAGAGGCGCTTCGCGACTGACTCCCTCCCTTCACAAGGTAACGGAAACTTTCTTTCTTTTAAAGTGCTCAGTGCTTGGTTATTTTACAACAAATACACATTCGCCACAGTGCTCAAGTGTCTAGACAGAGAAAGAATTGTTTTACTGCAAGTAAACTACTTCCATTTACTTTTCACTCGCTGCGGGCAGATCTCTTCCGCCTACCCTTCACTCTAGCATCGGTGAACCTGTTATTCCCCTAAACTCATCCACTTCTTTCCGGGATATATTCCGAGTTTAAGGTTTCTCAGCGGACCCCTCTGCTTTCACGCTAGCTCCGAGGAACCTGCTACTCTTCCGATGTGACCCTTACTAGGTTACGCCACTATGGGAATTTTGCCAATGAACCCAGTTACTGTCATTTATTCACACATGTATTCAGAAAACCCTAGTTAGTGCTTCCCGGTTATCCTAACCTGCACCTAACTTTCCTCGAGCCTGTGACCTCAGGACAATGGATTCTATTCACCACTTGCCCTTTCAATTCCCCGGGGAGTTCGGACAACAAGAAACAATACGGTTTACAAATGCATGGATTAGTACATATAACAATATAAGAACAAGAATAATAACAATACAAAAATTCATGAGTTTCAGCAGCGTATTCACAAGAGAATGATCAGGTCTCTTAGAACAGCCGCTCTTCTAGCAGCATCAATATACTAGCAGCTTCCGACTCAACTAGTTCAACTAATCCCTGCCTTACTCTCAACTAGTCCCTAACCATCCTCTAGCTACCAGAAAAACTGATAGAGCGCGCGAGGCCACCCGACCAATAGTTTTCGCCGTTTCCGGCTTCCGGGCCCATATACTTTCAAATCACCATATACATCGATCAGGTGACTTCACGAGCTCTACCAATTTGTGTGTGTGTTCCCTACTATTAATTTCCAGTGCACCCGACTTACCATCCACCGATGCGGGTACCTAATGACCACAATGAATCAGGGAGCTAGCTGAAAAGAAAAGGCAGCAAAATACAAACCCAACCAATAATGTTCAAATATTGTTTAAATGACCACGGACAACTGGAAGTTTTAAAATGTTTATCTAAAGTTCGTTCTCTTCATGCATCAAGTATACAAGAATGAGACAATCAATGACCAAGATAATGTAAATTATGTAGCTATATAAAAATAATGATAGAGTAATCATTGAAATACTGATATAAAATGCAAGAGAAAATACTATGCAATTCAGTAATATCTAAGCATGGGCAGACTATGTATGGGTAACTATAGGAGGGCCTATAATGAGTAACACGCTTCACTTAAAGTAAAGGGGCCTTTGAACAGTCTAGGTAATGAAGTTCTAGACCATATCAGAAAATTACAAACTGCAATGCAAAATATAATCTCTAACAAGTGAGAAGACATAGGAACAAACTTATGAAAATATGTAATTGACTTTCAATAGTTGCGGAAAGGCATGGAAAATATAACATATGCAATGATGAACTTTATTAAAGCAAAAGTTAGAAATTCAGAAGGTGCAAGATTTTAAGAATTTCAGAGCAATATTTACCTAGAATGGTGTGGAAACCAAACCCTGGCCACGGGTCAGTTAAGGACAGGAAACCCTCAAGGAAGGATACCCCTCAAAGGACAGCAGGTGCAGAATGGACACCCAGGACAGGACAGGATACCCTCGGATTAGGAATCAGGACAGGACCCTCAGGACAGGACAGCAAACCCTCAAGACAGGACTGCTCAGGACAGGACCGCTCAGGACAGGACCGGAACCCACAGTTCGGAAGCAACGCCTGCGCTCCACCCGCTCTGCAGCTATCGATCAAGACCCCGATTGGGTCAGCGAACTCCCAGTTAAGTGCTTCGCCAGCACTTTAAGGTTCAGTAGAACGTTAGACTATGCTCAAATTCGGACAGAGTGCTCCGCAGCTCTCTGTATCTTCAGTCACCTATTGAGTGCGTTGGGTCAGTGACAGGTCAGCTAAACCAGACAAGTCGGACGGTTCACTAGGTGAACCCAGGGTAGATATACAGTTTGGGGACAGTGTACCACCCCCCAATGTTGCAAAGTGTCAAAATCCCTCAATTTCGATTGGTCCTAAGGTAGAATTTGGGTAACACACCAATCACAACATAGTATTTCAAGCCTACATTTGCATAGTAGGGTACCGCCTAACTAGATTGGGGTTCCCATGAGAAGTTGTGCAGTAATACAATGGCAATTTTAACAATGTTGCACTGCGAGAACATGTGATTGGTTCAGCCGAGTTTTCAGGTCGTTTCTCAGGAGCATCTTGCTCGTCACTGCCAACTGGCTGTGTTCCATCAGTCAAGGTCTGCTGTGCCTCGGCAAGTCGCGCAGGCGCAGAAGGGACCTCCAAGATGGTTCTCGGTACATACAGAACCCCATTCCCCGCGGTACATGAAAAGTAAGCGAAAACAAATTAATACATAATAATGTCATTATGAAAACACATCACAGGGTTTGTACTTTTAACTCATCATCAAGAAATAAACTTATGCGTTTAAATGTTAGCTACATTGATACGGGTACAAGAGCAGTGGCACGAGCAGTACCACATGATAAGCACAGCTATGAATTACGCATGCGCATAAATTTCCCTCCACTTCTGCAGACGCGTCAGGACACGTGAGTGTGGCTGACGCATGCGCAGTAACCAAAATACAAGCAGCGGCCATTTTAGGTGACTCGAGTAAATTATTTTAGTAAAACACATGTGCAACTTCACGATCCTTATCCAAACTAAACATAAATGTTAGTAAAACATACACTTGTTACCGTATTACACATAAACGAGGTTCTTGACTTCGGCAAGCCGCAAAATATGCGAAGCTTTGCTTCATCAGTGCTACCCCCCCCCCCCCCAGTATATGTTGAGCCTGTTTGTGTATGCCCCGGTGTGGTACATGCATTTTAGTAATACAGAGTAATTGGAGCCTATGGGTTCCATTTTGGAAGCCCTTGGCCTTTTCCTGGGCACAAGATGAGGCTGTGGTTGTTTTCCCAGACAGTGGAAGTGGAATACTGCCATTTCTGAAGCAGGAGGAAGGAGACCTAGACACTGGAGTGAGAATAGAGAAGACAGATCTCCTCTAGAAATTCAATGATGTCCTTTTGTTGAGAGGCAAAGCTGATAAGTCTTCCTGTTGCACAGCGACTTGGTAGATGGTGGGGCTTAAGGGTGGGACTGCAGCCTCTCTTGTTAAGGGTGAAAGGGGCCTTTTGGTGAGGCCTGATTTTGTCTCTTCCTGATTACTGTCTGTGTGGCTGTTGATATCCAGGCGCAAAAGGTTCACACCACTTTGTGCCTCTATTGTGGGAACTTCAGGCTGGAGACTACCTTGCTGTGAGGAGCCTCACTCTGCACGAAGGCTTTCTGCCGAACATTCTGGACAAGCACCTGAAAAGGAAACAAGCATTGGAAATGCAATAGGTCTCGCATTAGGAAAGTTTGAGCTATTGGTATTGTAAATGACAAATTTTTTATGTTTGTGTTTGTTTTGAAAATAGCAAGATTAACAGCTTTGTTATTTACAATGCCAATAGTTCTAACTTTTGCAAATGTGACACCTATTTAAAGTACAAGAGCAGATATTATGTATGTAATGGGCACATTTGTTAAGATTACTAGTATGCGGTGGGGGGAGGGGGGCGGAGTTGCAAATGTGATAATGCTTGTGACTGGTAAAGCAGACACGGTGCCAGAGACACAGTTATTGGAGATTAGTACAGGATAAGAGAACAGGGAGTTAGAGAAGGAGGCGGGTGAAAGAGAACAGCAGATCAGCTCCGGAGAACAGAACCGGGAGTTACAGAAGGAGGGGGTGGAATCGAACAGCAGATTAGTACAGGAGACGAGAACAGGGAGTTAGAGAATGAGGCGGCTGGAAGAGAAGAGCAGATTAGTACTGGAGAAGAGAACAGGGAGTTAGAGAAGGGTGCGGGTGGAAGAAAGCAGCAGTTCAGCCAATGAGAACAGAAGAGACCAGGGAGTTAACAAAGGAGGTGGGGTGGAAGAGAGCAGCACAGGAGAAGAGAACAGGGAGTTAAAAAGGAGGCAGGTGGAAGAGAACAGCAGATCGGCACAGGAGAAGAGAACATGGAGATTGAGAAGGAGGCGGTCTGAAAGAGAACATTAGATCAGCACAGGAGAACAGAACAGGGAGTTAGAGAAGGAGGTGGATGGAAGATAGCAGAAAGATCACCACAGGAGAAGAGAACACGGAGTTAGAGAAGGAGGTGTTGGAAGGGAACAGCAGATTAGCACATGAGAAAAAAACAGAGTTAAAGAAGTAGGCGGGGTGGAAGAGAGCAGCAGATCTGCACCATTGAAGACAACATGGATATAAAGAAGGAGGTGGGGTGGAAGGAGCAGTAGTTTAGCACAGGAGAGGAGAATAGGGAGTTAAGGAAGGTGTAGGTTGGAGTTGGAGGGTGGAGGGTGTAGTTGGAGGGTGTAGTTGGAGGGTGGAGTTGGATGGTGCATTTGGAGTGAGGATTTGGAGAGTGGAGGAGTTGAAGGGTGGAGGAGTTGGAGGGTGGAGGAGTTGGAGGGTGGAGGAGTTGGAGGGTGGAGGAGTTTGAGGGTTGAGTAGTTGGAGGGTTGAGTAGTTGGAGGGTGGAGGATCTGGAGGGTGGAGTAGTTGTAGGTTGGAGTAGTTGGAGGGTGGAGGAGTTGAAGGGTGGAGGAGTTGGAGGGTGGAGGAGTTGGAGGGTGGAGGAGTTAGAGGGTGGAGGAGTTGGAGGGTGGTGGAGTTGTAAGGTGGAGGAGTTAGAGGGTGGATTTTGAGGGTTGAGTTGGAGGGTGGAGTCGGAGGTTGTGAGGGTGGTGACGGTGGTGAGGGTGTGTGAGGGTGTGATGGTGTGTGTGGATGAGGGTGAGTGAGGGTGTGTGGGTGTGAGGGTGTGTGAGGGTGTGAGGGTGTGTGTGGATGAGGGTGTGAGGGTGAGTGAGGGTGTGTGGGTGTGAGGGTGTGTGAGGGTGTGAGGGTGTGTGAGGTTGTGAGGGTGAGTGAGGGTGTGTGAGGGGGTGTGAGGGGGTGTGAGGGGGTGTGAGGGGGTGTGTGATGGTGTGTGAGGCTGAGTGAGTGAGGGTGAGGGTGTCTGAGGGTGAGTGAGGGTGTGAGTGTTTTGAAGGTGAGGGGGTGAGGGTGTGAGGGTGAGTGAGGGTGTGTGAGGATGAGTGAGGGTGTGAGGGTAAGGTGGTGTGAGGGTGAGTGATGGTGTGTGAGGATGAGGGGGTGAGGATGAGGGTGTGAGGGTGAGGGGGTGTGGGGGTGTGAAGGTGAATGAGGTTGATTGAGGGTGTGAGGGTTGTGAGGGTGAGGGGGTGAGGGTGTGAGTGTGAGTGAGGGTGTGTGAGGATGAGGGGGTGAGGGTGTGAGGATGAGGGGGGTGTGATGGTGAGGAGGTGTGAGGGTGAGTGAGGGTGGGTGAGTGTGTGAGTGTGAGTGAGGGTGATAGGGTGTGTGAGGATGAGGTGTGAGTGAGGGTGTGATGATGTCAGGGTGTGTGATGTTGAGGAGGTGTGAGGGTGAGTGAGGATGAGTGTGTGAGTGTGAGGGGGTGTGAGGGTGTGAAGGTGACTGAGGGTGTGTGAGGGTGGGTGAGGGTGTGAGGGTGGCTGAGGGTGTGAGTATGTGAGGGTGTGTGATGGTGAGGATGTGTGTGGGTGAATGAAGATGAGTGGGTGATGGTGTCAGGGTGTGTGAGGGTGTGAAGGTGGGTGAGGGTGTGTGGGTGGTTGATGATGTGTGAGGATGAGGGTGTGAGGGTGAGGGGGTGAGGGTGTGAAGGTGAGTGAGGTTGTTTGAGGGTGTGAGGGCTGTGAGGTTGAGGGGGGTGAGGGTGTGTAGGTGAGTGAGGGTGTGTTAGGGTGGGTGAGTGTGTAAGGGTGGGTGAGGGTGTGAGGATGTGAGGGTGTGTGATGGTGAGGAGGTGTGTGGGTGCGTGAGGATGAGGGTGTGAGGGTGTGTGAGGTTGTGAACGTGGGTGAGGTTGTGTGGGTGGGTGAGGGTGGGTGAGGATGAGTGTGTGATGCTGAGGGGGTGTGAGGGTGTGACGGTGAGTGAGGGTGTGTGAGGGTGTGAGGGTGGTAGGATGTGAGGGTGTGTGATGGTGAGGAGGTGTGAGGGTGAGCGAGGGTGTGAGGGTAAGGGGGTCTGAGGGTGAGTGATGGTGTGTGAGGGTGAGTGGGTGAGGTGGTGAGGGTGTGAGGGTGAGTGAGGCTGTGTGAGGGAGGATTGTGTGAGGTTGAGGGGATGACCTAAAGAACAGCCAACCCAAAACAGATAACCTATAAATTGCTACTTGGAAGAAACACATACTCAATGTCGCAGGTATACAAATAGGAATGTCACCCAAAGATGCCTGCACATTTCTCCCTAAACGTTGACCTACTCAAGTAAGCTACAATGGACCGTTAGGACTACCCACTGTTTCATAAACTTTCTTCCTACCTGTGCAATTAGAACTCTGATAAAACAATGTCTCTTTACTAACATTTACAATTTCTTTTTTTCTTTTAATTAATTCTGTTATGAGTAAAGCGACATCACATTTGAAAAGTAAATCAATGATGCTCAGGTCATGTACTTCAGAACAACAAGGCCAATATCACTTCTTAATACTATGAGGAATAGGAGCCTTTGACAAGGGATCAAGCAATAATGTTTAGATTCAATACAAATATCAGAATGTACTGCATGCAACACATCACCTGTAGGCTAATGATAGCAAACAAAAGACAGAATGTGAATGTAGGAAATGGGATCCCCGGCCCACCAGAGCTTGCGCCAGTCAGTCAGAGACCACCACTCCCCCGTCAGGGCCAGGGGGTCACCCACCAAGACAACCCCTACTCGCCCTCTAGGTAACGTGGCGCGAGCAGCCAGGCCTATCTCGGAGGTCATGTGTAAAGCATTTGCGCCCGCACCCCCAGCAACAACCTCCCGGGCCCCCCACAAAAGGAACTCCACACAAGATATATATGAAAATAGCCTTTGTATTGACGAACACACTTAGACAGGAATACGCAATTTACAAGGTGCCAGGGGCACGGGCAGGGTTTACAAGGGACTATATACAGGGCAGGGCCATGGGGCCACTGCTAGGGATATGTACATGATGGAACTGGCATTAGAACACATAATCACTGGGAGCTTCCTAGAACTAGCACTAGAACACATAACAACCAGGCGCTAGCATTAGAACACATTAGACCCAGGAGCTTCAGGGAACCAGCGGTAGAACTCACTCTAACCAGGATCAACAGACATGGGACCTCGGATACTCAGGAGGGAAGGAAGGACAAGGTACATAGCACAACAGAGGCATCATCAGAAGGGAACACGTAATAACTCTCCGAATCACATTAACATTAATCAATACTTCCAACAGGCAATGTCACGATGTTCAGGGCAGGCTGTAGGTAGCCAACAATAAACCTAAACGGGGCAGCTGCCCACGAAGTGCTGGGCAGCTGTAGAGCAAGGGTGGGGCCATTGTGGGAGCCTCGCAGGCTCTGAAGAAAAAGGCGCCAAACGGTGGAGCTTCTCGGGCTCGGGAACAACTGGGAGGAGCCTCGCAGGCTCGAAATGGGCAAGGGCCACGTGGTGGAGCCTCTCGGGGCTCTGGACGTTGGGACGCGGGGGAGCCTCCTCGGGGCTCAGGGGCTGAGATACAGATGGAGCCTCTCGGGGCTCAGGGGCTGAGATACCGATGG